>NC_133063.1:62494951-62653880 GCF_048771995.1 Taeniopygia guttata | reverse complement strand
AGTGTCTCCAGCTTGCTTCCATAATTTTATCTAACTGGAAGTTGTAAACATACTTCAGGGCTTTAGCACACCTACTAGGGCCCTCTCTTTCAAACAGCTACAGTCAGGTGACAAACTGTTAGCTCTAAATGGAACTAAACCACATTCCAGTAGGAGCACTCAGGTTACTACAGGTACCTTGTCTCTGCACTACCCCTCTCCCCCACCTAAAACTTAATTAAATAATAGTCCAGCATTCACAGTAATTGGGCTGCTTGAATTGGAAAGCTTTTTTCATGTAATGTAAGTCTACTAAAGCAAGGTTTTGAAACACCATTTACCTTAACGTGTTAACTTCGGAAAATAAAAGGAATGAAAACACATACATCCAACACTCATTGAATACAAAAGCTTAAAGGGCCATAGAAGGAAAGCTGCAGCAATTACTTTCACAATTGTATCCTGAATAATTTGGCAGGTCATCTTACCTAAATAGGATATTTTCTAAACAAAAAGGGCACTCAATAATTCCTGTTGTTGCCACTAGTACTACAAGAATATCTTGACAAGTTGTACAAATGAGGACATAACCATATGACCAAGGTCACCCAACAAAAACAAGATGAAGGCATTATCATATATGAATCACAGACTCAAACACAGAGTAGTAACCAGCAATCACGAAAGTGTTCCCACAGAAACAGCTACATAGTAATTCATTTGTATATGGCCTTAGCCCAGTTGTTGTTGACATAAAATAATAAACCCCTTTAATTTTTGTTTGAATAATCTTTGCTATTACCCCAAAATAAACACAGGGATTAAGATCTGAGGACATCAGTCTAGTTATTATGTTTACCAATATCAGTCTCTTCATCTGTGCTGTTTATATAGCACAGTAAAGTGAAAGATTGCAAATATGAATGCTTCAGACTTAAATATTTTTAATATAAAAGATGAGGCATTTAGTTTCTCGTCTGACTATGCAGTTAACCTTACTCTTCCCAGCTCCACAAGTCTTATGGTTTTAATGGCTATGTTTAAATTTTAGGGTGACATTTCCTGTGCCTCGATAAAATGTGTGTGTGTGAGCAAGACTGACCTCTGCAATCTACCTTCCCACCACAAGGCGTCAACGTTACATCACCCAAAACCCTAAGAAGGGTCGAAGTCTTAGGAGGATTAGAACAAATTATAGGAGGTGTATTCCAAATCCTACATCATGGTTGTAGCACAAACCTTCCTTTATTTAAGCACCAATTTCTTTTGCCCTTTGCCTTGTATGGAAAAGCAAGGACTTCGATGTATTCTTCCCTTGCTGCCCCAGCATCCCTCACATTTGGACTTCAGAATAAAAAATACTTTCTCAGAATGAGAAATTTCCTCCTCTTCAGTAATGTAGCAAACTATTGTTGAGATTTCATCTGTAAGTAACAGTAAAAGGAAGATTTAATAAAATTTAAAATAAAACTAATTACTGATCGTGACTGATTTCTTAGAAAACGAGGGTATAGTACACTGTTAAATTACATCCTTCTTCTTCAGTGTAGGATTATTTAAGGAACATGCAGACAAACATATGACAAGAATGATAATGTTTGACACAGAGGAGCAGATTGCTTATGTGCAACTGTTCTGAGTTAAATTTTACCATAAATGCATAATCTAAACATTCCTTGCTGAAATTTAACCCTGTTACTTCTCAGCCTTGGCAGAAATAGAAATGTAATTCTTCTGTTATCAGATTAAAACTCTCCCTGCTCCCTCCCCTCACCAATTAAATTATTTTAAAACTGGGAGAGAAACTTAATCTTCATTCTTATTTATATGCAAACATTTCATGTAACGAACTGTCTGACCTGCCTGCTTGTTGTCAATATATTTTGTATAGCTGTTTTTCATTATTTTCCCCAAGGGAAATTCAGTTATGTACAAGCTGTGTTGATCTCCGAATTGGGAGGAAGGATGGTTCCAGTAAGTTTAGAACACCTAAAATTGGTTAGTTTCATCTCTCCAGCTCTAATTTGCTGTATACCACTGACAGATACCTCTGCATAGAGATGGCTATAACTAATAAAACCAGAGTGAAACCATCTCTTCTTTATGAGCCAGCACGTGCCCAGGTGACCGAGGCCAATGGCATTCTGGCCTGTATCAAAAATAGTGTGGATGACAGGGGCAGGAAAGGGACTGTCCCCTGTACTCAACACTGTGAAGGCCACACCTTGAATCCTGTGTCCAGTTTTGGACCCCTCATTCACTACAGGAAGGTCTCTGAATGTGTTCAGAGAAGGGGAACAGAGCAGGTGAAGGGTCTGGTGCAAAAATCCTGTGAGGAGCAGCTCTCTTCCAGGGCTGTCTAGCCTGGAAGAAAGGAGGCTCAGGGGATATCTTCCTTATTGCACTCTATATCCCTTTGAATGGAAGCTGTAGTGAGGTGGGGGTTGGCCTCTTCTTCCAAGTAACACGTGACAGGACAAGACAAAATTGCCTTAATTTGCATCAAGGGGATAAATATTGGATATAAGGGAAAAATTCTTACTGAAAATGTTTTCAGAGCACAGGCTGCCCAGGGTAGTGGTTGAGTCACCACCCCTGCAGGTGTTTGAATGTTGTGCAGAAATGGCACTTTGAGACATGGTTTAGTGGTGGACTTGGTAGTGTTAGGTTAGTAGTTGGATATGATGATCTTAAGGGTTTTTTCAAAATGTAAAGAGTCTATTATTAACTTCTTTAAGTCTTGCTTAAGTGTTGCTGTAATTTGGCATGGTAATTAGTGCTTAGAGGAATCTAAGAAATGCTATTTCCTCTGTCTTTTGTAGAATTCCTGAATTCAATGAATCATAAAAAATATTAGGGATTTTAAATATGTGTTAACTTCAACACCCCTACCATGGGAAGGAACACCTTCCACTAGACCCGGTTGCTCCAGCCTGTCCTTGAAGACCAGGGATACGATTTGCACAAACTACTCAGCAATTTCTTTCTTTAATCTGGTCTAAACTTACTTTCTTTCAGTTTAAATCTGTTTTCTCCATCCTAGTCTGACTTCCTGAATCTTCCCAGAATTCCTTGATTGCCTCACCTTCTCTTTCCAGCAATGTCACTTTATTCATTACCACTTCTTCCATCATCTAATCAATTAAATTATCACACAACTGTTGGAAAGGACTGCTATTGGCACACAGTGCAGCACATTTCCTTCTTTCTTATTATACTCTTCCCATCAGTGAGACTAGGCGTCATAAAGGAACCTAGGTGAAATCAAGCAGTTTCAATCCTTGAATGCATTTAATTTTCAAGTAAATGACTGCTATTTAATATCTGAACCTCTTGAATTTCAGCAATGCCAAGAATGAGTCCTGCACCTGGGCTGGGGCAATTCCCTACATCAGTGTAGATTGTGGGACAAAACGCAGTGAGAGCAGCCCTGCGGAGAAGACTACTGGGGATACTGGTGGATGACATACTAAATATAAGCCAGGAATGTATGTTTGCAGCCCAGAAAGCCAACTACATCTGATGGGATATCAAGAGATCTCTCTCAAACTGTTTGCCACACTGGTGGCAAACAGTTTGAGAGAGATCTCTTGAGATCCCATCCTGGTATAATCCATACAGCTGTGGAATCCCCAGTCAAGAATGACGTGTTGAAGTGAATCCAGTGAACAGACTTTTTCTGGGGCCTGTAGAGGAAGGACAAGGGGCAATGGTTTTATGCTGAAAGTGGGTAGATTTAGTTTGGACATAAGGGAGAAATTTTTTATGTTGAGGGTGGTGAGACACTGGAACAGGTTGCCCAGGGAATTTGTGGATACCCTTTTGCTGAAAGTATTTAAGCATGCTGGATGAGGCTCTGAGTAACCTGGTGTAGTGGAAAGTGCCCCCATACTAGGTCATTGGACTAGAGGATCTTTAAGGGTCTCTTCCAAACCAAACCATTCTATGACTGGAAGCATTGTCCTCTGTAACTGTTGAACTGGTATATATTGATGTTTACCAATACCTTTAGGAGTCAGTAAAATAATTGTTCTAAAATTCATCAATATTGTAATAAATTATTTAGTGGGTGGAATATAAATTGTAAATTCAGCTGGCCTACACTTTTCCTAGTACACTGATAGATATTAAAACCTTTTAACTTAGATCCAGTGTAAAAATGAAATAAGCTTTCTTCCCTACCTCTAATTGAGGACATAAATGTGCTGCATACAGATCTGGTTTGGACCTTGGAGCAGTGAATTCCTGGGTCTGTGGAGGAACAGGCATCATTATATTGTTTCTCAAACATTCTGACTATTGTAACAGGACAGTTGCGCTTGGAAGAGAGCGTTGTGCAGAGCTGGGGTGATGCTGTGCTGAGCCAACTTATTTTTCTGCCTTGAGACCCCTGCTCAATTCATCCTCTCTGCCAACAACTTACCTCCTAGAGGAGGGTCCCAAAGGTCTGTGCATATGTGAACAAAATGGTGTGAAATATCTAATTTGCATAACAGGTGTGCATCAGTCAGTCAGTCAGTCAGTCAGTCAGTCAGTCAGTCAGTCAGTCACTCACTCACTCACTCACTCACTCACTCACTCACTCACTCACTCATTCACTCACTCACTCACTCACTCCCCCACCAGTAGGATAGTAGGATTGGGGAGAAAATTGGAAAGGTAAAAAGTAGAAAACTTATGGGTTGAGATAAAACCAGATTAATAGGAAAAGCAAATGCCATGCACACAAGAAAAGCAAACCAAGGAGCTAATTCTCTGCTTCCTGTGGGCAGACAGGGGTTCAGCCATCCCCAGGAGAGCAGGGTCCACATTACAGTGACCTGGGAAGATAAATACCATCACTCCAAACAACTGCCCCTTCCTCCTTTCTCCCCCAAATTTATATACTGAGCACAATATCGTTTGGAACACCTCTTTGGTCAGCTGGGGCCACCTGTACTGGCTGTGTTTCCTCCCAGCCTCCCAATTGCCTTGTCAGTGTGGGGATATGGAAAGCAGAAAAGGCCCTGATGCTGTGTAAAACCTGCTCAGCAGTAACAAAAACATTTCTTATATCAGCACTGATTAGAAAGGCTAGAGGCCTGGTGTCCTGACCATACACTTTCTCCGTATTTTCAAACTTACCAGGGGAAAGACGTGCAGAATAATTTTGATTATGAATTACTGTTCCTTCATTTTACTGAAGACACAGAACAGTCATCCTTTTGCACAGAAACTAAAGGGCACTGTCACAAAAAGGCACATCACAGCATTTTGACTGGGGTTGACTCTGGCTTCATTCCATAACTTTGCATATCTCAGGGGGTTTCATGTAATTGTAGCTGCAAAACCAGCTTTGTGATCAGGGGCTTGTGAGAATAATGATTTCATAAGCATCTATATCTGCAAACCTCAGTCACCTTATATGACCAAGTACCAAACATCAGGATTAATCATCAATTTGACAGAATATAAGAAAATGAGTTTGGCACAGACAGCTAGTCTCATGCTATAATTCATAGAAAAGAAAAGTCCCACAATGAAATGAAAAATTACTTAAAGCACTAAGTGATTATAGTATAAAGCTGTGGACATATCTTCCTCATCGTCAGTAAACAGGCATGTTACTAATAAAAAATGCTTGTGGTGTGAATTATAGTGGATAATATGGTAAGAAAGCAAGATACAGGAATTTTCATGTTCCTTAAAATGCAGTTCTCAGGATAAATGAGTATGCCAAACACTAGAAGACAGCCTACAATCTAGCCAGAATTTGATGGAAGAGGGGATTAACATCAAACACACTCTAAAATGTCTTAGGAGCAGCAGAAAGTCCTTCAAACTGGACAGGAGGCGAGTCCTGTAGTGTTTTATACAGGGGAATGTATCAGCATTTTAACCAAGAGGAAGGTGTCACAGTGCCTTGTTTGAGTGCTTGTGCTTGGTTTCATGACAATTTACTACTAACAGGAAACATTCATTGTAAGACCAGTGCAATGCCAGCTGTTTCAGCCTGGCTACTGTAATGATTGAAAAAAATTCTTTTTCTAGCAAATTGTGTTGGCAGGCTAGAAAATATCAGTGTAAAATAGGATTGTAATTGGAAATTGATTGTTTTAGATCTAGTTTTAAATAAAATCAATTATCAGGCTTTGATATAAACTATAGCTAAGTTACAGATTTTTTGTATTGCATTCATGGTCAAGACAAATAATTGCAACTGAACTGAACATTTCTAAACCATTGGAAAATTATGTAACTAATTTTATGTAATGAATTGATAGGATCTGTTCTTACAGCTCCACCAGTATATAAGAACCAATTCTGCTAACCAGGATTTTTTTTTTTTACATTGTTTTATATCTTCCACTGAAGGGTTTTTGAGGATTACTGCAAGTAGGTGGACTTTGAATCTATCACTATTACTGTAGCTCTAGCTCTTTAAGCTAGTCTGATAAAATGCTTAAATGTCCCTTCCCCCCCCCCCCCCCCACCCCTTGTTAAATACTGTAAAGGGTAACAATGACCTAAGATGTCCCACAAGCCTTGCAGGATTTTTGCTATTTTGCTGTAGAATCTCAAAACTAAGAAGTCTAGAAAATAGTTATTAAATGCTTTCAGCACTTAGTAATAACATAAATTTACATTTTAACAAATATCTTTTGGCATTTCCAACTGTGTATCATGAAAGGAGCTAAAACATCTGAAAATTTACATCAAGATTGGAATTTTATAGAAGTTTCACCACTAAGAAGTTAGCCCAAGAGACATGATGGAAATATGCAACACTGTAAACACACGAGTGGCCACTGCTCTACAGAAAGAATAGAAGGGGTTCAAAGCAAATCTATAACCATTAGAGATCAAACCAAGGAACAAAGAGGGGAAATACAAAACAGCACAAGCACATGTTAATGTTACTTGGCAGAAATTTTTGTTGAAATACAACAATAATGAAACACAACCCAGAAATTAATTATAGAATTCACTCTTAATTGAAATACATAGACAATAACATACTCTCTGTAAACACGTTATTAGCAGGCACAGGAAGAGTCACATTTAACATACTATAAAATTTTGATATTTGATATATCCATGCCAAAGTTGCCTTACTTCAGGCTGATTTTTTTTTGTAGACCTCTACTTTTCCATGACCTGGAGCATGGTGCAGAACACAAAATAAAGGTAAATAGTTTTGAATACACAGAAGTAGGACAATATACTTGTCCCATTAAAATAAAAAACATATGAGAAACCAAGCCAAACCAAAATCTCCAAAACCTGTAGTCCTGGAAAGAAAACTGATCATGTATAATAAAGATAATGGCAAAATCATTTGACAAATAAACTCAAAACCTCTATCTAACTTTAACTGAATACTAAAAATCTATTAGTCTCTTTAAAATGTGTTACATTACTCTCCAGTGGGAATCAAATTTAATTCTGCCATTAAATTATGGGCAATTGATGATGAATAAAGGGCGCCACTGGAAGGTTCAGTCGTTAATCTGTTTTCATCAAAGAGTGATATAAAAAAGAAACAAAATATTCAAGAGAGGTCTTGAGTACTTATTTTTCACTTAAATCAGTAATACCACTGGGTAAAAGCTTTGTGAAATTGACAAGAAAGAGGGAGAAACCCCAGGTGAAGGAGTATATTAAATACAGCACATAGTAAAAACAAATATTTGTCAGGCAACAAATTGATCACACTGCAAGTGAAAAATAATTTCTTGAAGATATATGAATTAATTTTATCTCCAGCTGTTACATGTAATATTATTTCAGTAAAGCTTCTCTTTTGGAGGGTTTGAATCTCCATGCTTGGAAACAAATTGTATCTGGTTTCATACCTTGCACCTCTATGCTATTTCCTAGGAAAAGAAATAATAAGCAGAGCCCCAAGCAGTGCTAAAGGCTGGAGGCAGAGTGGCTGCAAAGCTGTCCAGAAGAATAGGACCTGGGGGTTCTGGTTGACAGTGGCCAAATATGAGCCAGCATGTGCCCAGGTGGCCAAGAAGTGCAGTGGCATCCTGGCCTGTATCAGCAATAGTGTGGCCAGCAGGACCAGGGAAGGGATTCTCCCCCTGTACTTGGCTCTGACAAGGCCACACCTCAAATCCTGTGCTCTGTTCTAGACCCCTCACTGCAGGACAGACATTGAGGGGGTAGAGAGTGTCCAGAGAAGGGCAGCAGAGCTGGGGAAGAGTCTGACACACAAATCCCGTGAGAACGGCTGAAGGAGCTGGGGTTGTTTAGCCTGGAGAGGCTCAGGAGAGTCCTTATTAATCTCTTCAACTACTTGAATGGAGGCTGTAAAAGGGTGGCACGGTGTCAGCCATGTCTGCCCCATCAGCCGGCTGGGGATGGTCCTGGGAGGGGCACAACTGGGCCAGCTGACCACGACGGACCAAAGTTGGGAACTGAGAGAGAGTGAAAATTTAACTGAGTAGAAATCTATTTAGATGTAGGTGAAATGTGTCGCTTTGAGCTTGCTAACATAAGTGAAATATGCTGTTTAGTCTAGTAACTGCAGCACTGACAAAGTTGTCCCAGCTAATTAGGAAGAATGCAAATTTCCAAACAAAAAATATAAGAGATAAGAAAGACTCCTCAGACCTTAAAACAGACAGCGCAGAGTGACTTAAGAGTTCTTTCTGTACTTTCTGACAAAAACTGAGTACAAGTGTAACTAACTGTAAGAGTAATGCAAAATCAGTAGAATGAATATGCATGAACCTATTGTGAAATTCTATGCATATGGAAGTTAGTCAAAGGTAAAAAAAAGGATTGGGAGTTCTGAGGGGTACGCATGTCCATTAAAGAGCAACGAGTCCCCACATGCATCCAATGCTGTAATAAACATATCGTTCCCTACAAATCTTTATTTAAATTGTGAAATTTTAATTTTTCTCCACGTTTCAGATCTCCATACCATGTGATGTCACTCAGATATAAAACTAAGGGAAGGACGAAGAAGGGGGGCATTTGTTATTTACAATGTTTGCCTTCTGGAGCAACCTCTACTCATGCTGGAGCCCTGCATCCTGGGAAGAAGCTGAACACTGAACATCACTTGCTGATGGCAAAGAGAAAATAATTATTTTTTCATTTGGCTTATGTGCATGCAAACTTTTCTTTTACAAACTGCTTTATCCCAACTTACGGCTTGTTTTCCACCTGATTTTTCCTACCCTGTCCAACTGTGGAACAGTAGAGAGGCTTGGTGGTCACCTGGTGTCCCGTCAAGGTCAGCCCACCACACCGGTCTAGTTAGTGCTATGTGCAATAGTACTAAAAAAAGCACAAAAAAGATGTTTTCTAGCATTGACCAATGCCAAACACTGGCATTCTTGCAGGACATTCTACTTGAATTAAATGTTTTTGCAATAGTGGAAATGTGGTGATACCAAGTGTAATTCTGACTATACATCAGTTCTGTTTCAACACTGCTAAATTCCTCATATTAAAAAAAAAAAAAAAAAAGATTCCTTCTTTAGTACAGATCTGCTCAGAAGTAAGGAATATAACAGATTATCAGAGAAATTGATAAAAGATAGAATCAGAATATCCTGAGTCAGAAGGAGCCCACAAGGATCATTGAAGTCCAGCTCCTGGTCTTGCAAAGGACAGCCTGAAGAGTATGAGCCTGATGACATTGTCCAGAAACTTCCTGAACAGTGTCAGGCTGGTGCTGGGACCATTTCCACGGTGACCTGTTCCGGTGCCCAACCGCCCTCTGGGGAACTCCTAACAGCCGTCCTAAAACTCCCCTGTCACAACTTCAGGCCATTCCCTGGTCACCATACAGAAGAGATCACTGCCTCTCCTCTGCCCCTCACAAGGAAGTTGTAGCCTGCAGTGAGGTCTGTCCCCAGTGTCCTCCAGGCTGAACAGACCAATTGACCTCAGCTGCTCCTCATACAGCTTCCCCTCAAGGCCCTTCAAGATCCTTGTTGCCCTCCTTTGGACACTCTAACAATTTAATGTCCTTCTCATATTGTGTCACCCAAACCAGCCCCCAGCACTCAAGGTGAGGCTGCCCCAGCTCAGAGCAGAGCAGGACAATCCCCTCCCTTGCCTGGCTGGTGATGTTGTCCCTGGTGCCCCCCAGGACAGGGTTGGCCCTCCTGGCTGCCAGGGCACTGCTGACCCATGTGCAACTTGCCACTGACCAGGATCCCCAGGTTTGTTTCCATGGCACTGCTTTCCAGCTTCTCCTTCCACAGTCTGTCCATCCAGGGTTGCCCCATCCAGGTGCAAAATCTGATAGATGTCATCTGATAGTAATGCCACATCTTTTTGGAAGAGTATGCAGCTTTCACAAGGAGAGAAAAAGTGTATGTTTTATTGAAAGGTCACAATATATCACACATGCCATTTCACATCAATACTATTTATTCATATTGTGCATAAATATTTGAGGAACTTGCTCCAGTCTTTACTCTCACAAACCTCTCTGACATTCTCTGATAGTCTGTTCTTTGATTCCAGTTGGGCCCATTCCAGCAATTTCAAGAAGATATCAGGTACTTGAGAAGGTTCTATTTAGGAATATTTTTGTCGGTGATGCCAAAGTCTATAATTGAATTTGTTCACTTATATTAGACAATGATAAAAATAATCAATTTCACATGTCTAGATCCTATTTGTATTAAAGCTTCCTAGAGACATAACTTTATCTTGCATTCCTTTAGTATTTACTCTTTAAGGATGGCTTATAGAAAATAACAATAAGAAAGACATGTTAAAAAGTGAACATATCCTGATATTCCTTATTCTTACTTTTGTTTTAGTTAGACTGATCCTAGCAAATTTCAGCAGTAATACAGATTTCAATCCATGTTGTTTCAAAACCTAGCAAAAAATAACAGCATAGGAATAACCATATATAGTAAGCAATGAAGTAATATAACATTGTTAAGTCAACGGACATGAAAAATTAAAGGGATTATTTTTCTATCTTTGTTTTCTAGAAGTGCTTAAAAATTAATGAAACTGAATTTTCATGCCCTTAAAACATAATAATACATATCTATAACAGAAACTGTCTCTTTTCCTGAATAAAATATTCTAATTATCTAACCCTGGAATGCAGACTGATTTTTAGTTATAGAATTTAATCCAGGTAATCTTCTACATAGCTTCTGGTTTTCTCACAGTATACTATGAAAAATTGCAACCAAATTTAGTGAAGGTATGAATTAATGTCTATAATTTTTTCAAAAGTTAAATCAGAGGAATAGGTCTAGGCACACAAAAACTAACAAAATATGTCTCTTTTGTTCAATACTTTCTTGTCACCTCCTTTTACTTCACCAATACACTTGCAATAATTTTATCACAAAACCTGCCAGAACTTAATTACCTTTGACATCTCTCTCCTCTGTAACTTTGGCTGACACATCTCAATGGGTTTAAAACCTACAAGAAGTGAAGAAAGGTAGTCATGCACAGTATGATCACAGAATATTTCTTGCTTAAGAAACCAGACTTAATACCTATTACATTTTTTCCAGCCTTACATAACAATAGAAAAGAAACAATTAAAGAAAAATTCTATGAAAAAAACATGTTTCCATGTAATAATATTCCAAGTAACAATATAAATATGTGTTCAAATCAGGAAGAAATTTGGTTTGTACATGTATCCCACTACTGACTGTAATGGAATTCTTTCAGATTCATAGTGAATCAGGAAAAACATTAATAGGTCTCTGAAAGTACAATATGTGTAGACTCCTGAAAGGAAGGAAACAAATTCATGGAGTTAAAAAAACAGGTTTTGTTAAATAACATTAATACAAACCACAAAAATGCAGCTGGGTAAAAATAGGAAATTTGTCCATGCCTTGATTTCCTTCCTTGAAAGTAACAAGGTTCACAGATCTAAAAGCCTGCATGTACAGCCCTGTGCATGGAGCAAAGTTTTCAAGTGGGAGAAGGGGGGACTCCAGCTAATACACACTACTTGGAAATTTTCTAGGCTGAGGAAGAGATTCAGTTAGTGAATTCTGAGTCAGGAAAGAAAAATAAATCAAAATGCAAGCATTAAGATGAAAAAGAACAATTTTCTGTCAAGGCAACAAATTCAACAATTAGTCAGAAAAAACAAATAGTTGGACAGAGCTTGTATAAAATTTCATACTTCTGGGTGTATTTCATAGTGGAAACTAGCTGATGTAGGACAAAAATGACATTAAAGAGCTTTTAAATATGTGATTATTATATAAGTAACAGCTACTGAAGTCATAAGGAGGTTCTCTAACCAGGTGAAGCCATGCATACATACATCCACACACAAAAAAGAAAAAAGAAAAAATAGAAAAGGACAAGCATGTGGATGCGAATGTCGATGTCTAACTTCTATAGTTTGGTGCAAGTTCGCTAGATTTCCTGTTTTCTGTCAAAACCACAGACCTTTCCACCTATTAATACATCAAAGTTTTGGAGGAGTAAACACAGATACTGCAAAATTAATTTCCTCTCAACTATTTCTGTAGTTCCACCAGCAAATACCTCAATCTCTTGGAAACAGAAAATTCTTCAACTGTAGAGAATGAGAATACATTGTGAAAAGGAGTTTATGCAATCAATAATTGCAAATAACAATTTCAGATATTTACACCAAAATTTTAGGAATTGATTCCTGCGTTCTATCTCCAGCTTCTTAAATTACTGTACAGAGGTTCTGCATTACAAGCAGTTGGAAACAACATTCAAATGATATAGACTTTATCATGGTACCAGGAGCAAGTTAAAAGATAAATGTCTCTTTTTCCTAGGACTGTATCATAGAAAGAAAATGTACATAGGAAACCAAGAGCTATTGGTTATCTCTTCTCAAACAGCTCTACACAAAGGAAGAATTTTTTGTCTGCACCTCTGAAGGACTAAGAGTGACAATGAAATGAGCCCTTCTTGAAAACTAATTTCTTTCCTGAAATGAAACTGTCTCATTTGGTCTCTACACAGAGTTTCCCATCCCTGATGGTGTTTCATTCTGTCTTCATTACTTCTGACACAAGAAATCCTGATCTGACTAAAGAAAATACATGCAATCACTAGCCATCAGAAGCCATATGACATAAAAAATCAAGGGATTATTTTTCTGTCTTTGTTTTCTAGAAGTGCTTAAAAAAATGAATGAAACTGAATTTTCATACCCTTAAAACAAATCACATATTGTCTCATTTTTAAGACACTTACCAACATCAAAATTGAAAATAACAGGAAATACACCAAGTCCTTGGAGACTTCATGTTAAGAGCATCTGGAGAAAATTATATTTCTGGCCACCTTAAGTTTTTTGCAACATATCACAAGAGAAAAAGAGGCAAATATTATACAGTTCCACTGGTTCATTTCAGGACACAATACTGCATCTTCATTATCACCCAGTACTTAAAAACAACATAACATTTGCCTAACGCTTTCTGCAATGTTTTTTGGTGTTCTTTTTAGAATAGAGATGGACATTTCAAAGGTATTTCACAGGTCACACCACGTCTCAAGAATTCACTCTCTTGCAGCCTTACTGGTGTACTTACAGTATACAAACTTATTGCAGAGAAGGTTTTGGATTATGGACATTGTTTTTGAATGTATGCATTAAGATGCATAACAGTTTCATCAAGAAGGGACCATCCAGAATTTTCCCCCGTTTTCTACAGTCAGGGACACCTGTGGGCTGACCAGTGAAGACTGATGCAAAAAAGGGCATTCAGTATCTCAGCCTTCTCAACAACTTCTATTGCAAGTGTCCGTGTCCTGTTCAGTAGCATGCCTGGACACCAGGTATTAAATGCTTCTGTTAATTCAGTGTACAAAGATAAGTGAAAATACATCTTCAAGAGTATTTAGACTTCAACTGAAAATAATCTGAATAGATGCTAGATGGTTCCCCAAAATATATCTAAGTTTGTGAGATTATCTTTAACATTTCACACTTGAGTGTTAACAGTTATACTGCACTGCATATTAGACTGATTCTTCCAAACTTTTCCCATCTTCTTTTCAAGAATAATACATCTTCCATCACTGTAAGCAGTTAATGACTTGAATTTCTAAAATGGTTTGAGCACAGAAAATACCACATATCTAACAACATCTAACTATCTGCTTTGCCATATTTCCAATTAGTATCTGTAGACATAATTGGTTTAGTTGCCATTGCTATCTAAACTAAAATGAACTTCAAGTTTTTTGATGTTCACCTGTTACTAAGGACTGGTTTTAAGGACAATGTCCTTGAAAGTGGATGCTTTCCCATTGTGCCAAGCTACTCAGCTATCTAATTTCCTCACTAAGTGAATTCCTTGGATGTTATCTTACGTAGGATTGTAAGGGTATATCATGTTGTACAGAAAGTGAATGCTGCCAAATATAGTAAAACCCTGCCCTGAGAGACTATATTCTCAACACACTTCAGACACCTCACAGCACAGCCCAAGTAAATATGGCTTCACATATATACAAGTCAGAAATAATTTCTCCTTTCACCTTCAACCTATGTAGGGCACCAGATAACTTGTTTCAGTACCCAGAAGAAAAGAAAGTGATGATGAATGTAGAACACAAATGTTATTATTATTTTTCTGTATTCAAAAATATCTCTGTATTTTCAAACTGGCATAAGGAGAATCCTTTGCTAGACCTCTGTTAAAACATCTCTCCTCAAGCTCTGAAGATTTTGCATTATCAGCTTCTGTTTAATTCACTTATTTATCAGTTTAAGTACTGAATAGATCCAAAGATTTTAAGAAGTTAATTTCACATTTTCATGACAGCCATTTCCTTATTTTCTCTTCATTACTCTGAGCTTCTTAAAATCCACAGACACAAAAGTCTTTTCTCTCATGTGTTGAAATATGGGGAAGCAGACCACTCTGCATTTTGGTTTTCACTACTGAAAGAGAAAAGGAAAGCCACTGTCATTGGCTTGCTAAGTAGTGACAACCTCTAAGCAAATCACAGAACCACAGAACCATAGAAACATAGAAGCATGCAATAATCTGTGTTGGAAAGGAACTTAAATATGACTTGCTTCCAGCTTCCCTGTGATGGGCAAGGATGCCTTCCACCAGACCAAGTCACTCAGAGTCCTATCCAACCTTGCCTTGAACACTGCCAGGAATGGGGCATTCACAGATTCCTTGGGCAACCTGTGCCATGCATGGCATGCCTTACCATGTTCACAGTAAAGAATTTCTTCCTAAAATTTAAATATAAAATATAAACCTACCTTTTTTCAGTTTGAAGCCATTCCCCCTTGTCCTATCACTGTGTGACATTGCCAGAGGTCTTTGTCCAGTTTTCCTGTAGGGACTCTTCAGGTAGTGCTCTCATGTCTCCCTTGAGCCTTCTCTTCTCCAGGCTGACCAGCTGCAAAAGTGTCTCAGCCTGTCTTCTGAGGAGAGCTGCTCCCACCCCTGATTCATCTTCCTGGCCCTCTGATTAATAGGTTGAAGTCTTTCTTGTGTAGGGCACCCCAGAGCTGATGCAGCCCTGCAGGCGGGGTCTGAGCAGCGCAGAGCAGAGCAGAATCCCCTCCCTGGCCCTGCTGCCCACGCTGCTTTGGATGCAGCCCAGGACACGTTTGGCTTTCTGGGCTGTGAGTGCTCATTGCTGGGTCATGTACAGCCTCTCACCACAGCACTCCCAAGTCCTTCTGGGCAGGGTTGCTCTCCATTAATTCACCTCGCAGCCTGTGTTTGTGCTTGGTGTTGTCCTGACATGACAGATACGCCAAGACAGAAGATGCATCTTAAATGCCTGCCCAGTTTAGTTCTGAGTTATGTCAACAAGAAATGTAAGAAAACTCATTTGCCTCTACCATGTAGATAAAAGTTACTTTTAAAGTGATAAAAAAAAGTTGGAAGAACCAAACCCCCAAAATTTTAGCTTGTAAGTTCTGATATATTTCTGTTGGCATTTTTTCCCAACACTCTGGGAGAGGAGATGAAGGGTGAATGAATATTTATTTGTCATGCAAATTAGCCTTGTCAAAGGCATTGCAAATACTGGGTGTGGGTTTTCGAATTTTGTTGACTCAGCTCTGTGAAAGAAATGGGCCTGTAAACATTCCATAAACACGTTAAAAAACATTTTTCAAGGAAAATACATGAGAACTCTTTATGTTTTCTATGCTGTTCTCTGAGTTCACATAGTAAACTAAATCTCTTTGGTTTTGCATATTAATGTGAATAAAATATTGCTTTTAATAGAGGTCATTATTTACAATTTATTGCTTAAAAACCCTGTATTTACATAGTACTGTATGATACTCTTTTTCTTTTAAAACAACTTACTACATATGTCATCAAAATTAATGACTTGCAGTTTTAAACCAAAAAGTTGTTTCCACTTATGAGAACAGTACCATATTTGAATAGCAGAATACCATGTTGATCAATATTTTCAGAATATATAATTTTATTTTAAATCTGTAAATACTCTGCAACTGTAAGATTTGATGTCTACAGTCCAGACCCTCTTTTTATCCTCTTGGCCTCTACTACCTTAGATACTAAAAACAAAAAAATGCTAAACCCTCCTAAAAATTAAATTAAATTTTATGAAATGCATTTAATAAAAATGACAATGCCACAAAAATGCCTTCTAAAGAATTCTGCTGGACAAATGGCTATGTTTCATGGTTCATTTATTACTTATCAGTAATTCAATTTTGCTTGAAGAATGAGAAGACAACATCATAGAACTTTCCAACTGAGAGCTGTGGTAGTAGTAAAATAGAAAAATCCACAGCCTTCTAATAAATAGGGCTTACATAGCCTGCCTCAGATAAGATTTTTATATTTATAAAAAGGTGGGAGCAGCGGCCGATAGCCCAGAGGGCCGGGCAGCCCTTCAGAAGGGCCTCGACAGCTGCAGAGATGGGCAGGGAAGAACTGCCTGAGATTCAACAAAGGCAAATGCAGGGTCCTGCGCCTGGGGAGGAAGAACCACAGGCACCAGCACAGGCTGGGGCTGATCTGCTGGAAAGCAGCTCTGAGGAGAAGGACCTGGGGTTCCTGGTGGGCAGCAAGCTGTCCATGAGCCAGCAGTGTGTCCTGGTGGCCAGGAAGGCCAATGGTGTCCTGGCGTGCATTGGGAAGAGCAGTGCCAGCAGGTTGGGGGAGGTGATCCTGGCCCTCTGCCCAGTCCTGGTGAGGCACATCTGGAGTGCTGTGTCCAGTTCTGGGCTCCTGAGGACAAGGGAGACACAGAGCTGCTGGAGCTGGTCCAGCATAGGGTGACAAAGATGATGGAGGGACAGGAGCATCTCTCTTGGCAGGAAAGGCTGAGGGAGCTGGGCCTGCTCAGCCTTGAGAGGGGACCTCATCCATGTCTGTGAGTATCTGAAGGGAGGGTGTCGAGAGGGTGAAGCCAGGCCTGGTTTGGTGTTGCCAATGAAAATTGGGGAAAAGCTAGCTTAGCCAGTCTGCCTCTTGATTTTTATCCTCCACCATGAAGAAACTTGGAACTGATCCTGTTTAAAGGACTGGAGCCATGCCTAATGTATGTCTTCATGAGAACTGAAATTTTTAAGGGAACAAAGAGAATAATCATGAGTAACTTAATCGCACAAAGTGTAGTACAGAAAGTAACAGATGACTTTGCAAGATAACCAACAAATATGTAACAATTTCCAGACATCAAAAGTGGAACCTTGGCATGGAACAGAACAAGGCAAACTTTCCACCCATCCCTATGAGAATAACCTATCACAGGAATACTTCACTGGGAGCTGAAATTAATTTACTATTATTGTGACTCTCATTTTATTTTTAATTGGAGCTTTTGGAAAAACAGACAAGATGGGATGAAAGGAAGTTCTATGGTCTGTGTTGTACGGGAAATTAGACCAGAAACTTGCAGCAACATCTCTCTAGTCCTTATGCTGATCTATAATGCAGTTTTGTGCCAGGCAATCTTGAAACTTAATGACATGGTATAACAAAAGAATAGCTGTCAGCCTTTGAGAGACTTCTAAGAAATGTTATGTCTTGAAATTCAGGGTAATGTGTGTTACGTTCCATTTAATTGATTTGATTTGTTGCTAACAGGAACACAGAGCAGAAGCCAGCTGAGCAGGGAAATTACAAGCATATATCCAGCATCAAAGCATGGTGGTAACAACACCAAGGTTGTGGGTTTGATGCCTGTACTGGCCATTCACTTAAGAATTGGACTCAGTGATCCTGGTGAGTCCCTTTCAACTCACAATATTTTCGGATTCTGTGAAAAGGAAATAAACATGATTTTAACAGAGGACAATTAGGAATAAAATACTAACTCATACACTACTAAGTTTTACTTACTTTTGGAGTTTCTACTCCACTTTCCAGCTCACTATTTGTCCCTGTTCCATTTGAGCCTCTTATGGCTTTACATTTTGGTTGCCCAACTCCTTTTTGATCCCTTATCCCAAGAATGCTGTAATATACCCAGTGGTCAAAGGTGTTACCATTGAAAAAACCCTAAGTTGCTCTACTGTGACTTGGGGGGGAAAAAAGAAAATAAAGAATCTTGTCACTCTAGTCTTTCTACTAATAATCAATTTTATTCTTCTACAGGTAAAGCAGAACGAAGCTTTTTAACTTTCATAATTTTCTTTTTGTAACATCATAGCATCTGTCGCCCTGAATTACCTTGTTTCTGGCTCATCAGACAAAAATTGTCCCTTTAAGTAGAAGGAATAGAAATGAAAGAAAGGAAGGGAAAATCCTAGTGTTTTGGTAAATCTCCTGTCAAGTCTCTTTCAGACTAACAAACTCAATGCTAGATATTCCTAGCTTTGCTGTCGTATTTACTAACACAGGCCCCATGATCTCATGGCTCACAGCTGTGGAGAAGGTCAGACTTCCAAATACCAAATAGACCTCTCAGATATCTGCTCAAAAACTCACTACAGCTGTAGATCTCCTATGGGCCTTTTTTTTCCCCCGTTACCTACCTCCCAGACTATATCTTTCCACACTGCCCCAAGGACTGTGACCTCTCTGTGGTCTATCACCATCCCTGTAGATGTCACAGAGTTACATCTACAGAATGGATGCAGTTGGAAGAGATCTGTGGAAGTCACCCACAGTAAAGAAAATCACCTCTATTTTCTTTAATTCCATTAGCCATCATCTGCTTATCTGCTTATCCTATAAATGTGTGGGTGGTGGGGGGGAGGGTTGTTTGTTTCGGTTTGGTTTTTTGTTTGTTTGTGGTTTTTGTTTTATTATTTTTATTTTTTTCCCCCAGAGCACAGGTTAAAATCACTGTAGTGAAAATGGTTTGAGCACATAACTAAAGTGCTGAAATACCTCAGACACTAGTGGGCCAGAACAAGTGTTTATGTGGAATTCTGACAGGGTAGCTGCCCTCTAGCAGGTGTGGCAGAAGGCTTGCAAGAAGGTCAGGGTGTTACCACTGCCACAATGTGGATGAATAAGTAGTGTGAGTGTGAAGTTTGTATCTGTTCTATGCCATAATGGTTAATACTACTTGAGCTCCTCTCCCAGGAAAGTCTTGACAATCCACACAGTTCTTCTTTCTTTGGACACTTACACTTTAGATTTCTGTTTTAAATGAGTCCTTGTCAGTTTCCAAGAATTTTCACACAAGGTGTCTTAGGCAACTTATTCAGAAATTTGCAAAATACAAAAATTCTCTAAGGTATTACAAATTTCAGACTTCCTTAATTTTTTTTTTCAGTAACTAAGAGATAGAAGAATAAAAGAAGAAATAGAAGCAGCACTAACTCATACAAAAACAGAGCAGGAGAGAAACATACCAGCCATAAAACATACGATTACCTTGGTTTTTACTGTAGTGCCTATCATTAAGTCTCAGTTTCAGAAATTTTTCTGTAAATTAATACTGTCTTCCTTCAGAATAATATACTTGTCATTCAGATATACTTATGTTCTAAGATACAACAAAATTGAGGGAGGAATTCAAAGGGACAGACCTGTTTAGTTAAGAAACAAACTAACCAAGTGGAAAAAAAACCCCACCAAAACTATTTTACTTCCCAAATAAAAATGATTTTTATTTCAAATTTCTAGTATAAGACTAGAAGTTTTGTTTTACCAAACCTATTCAAAGTAGTATATTTGTATTCAAAGTAGTAAGACAAAATCTGATCTGAAGCCAGTTCCTGAAGGCCTGTGTTACTACAGCTTTCACATCCTCTTCCAAGGTCAGGTTGGATGGGGCCCTGGGCAGCCTGCTACAGCGGGTGGCAGGGAGGCCACCCCATGACAAGGAGGGTGGAACTAGATGCTAAACTTTAACGCAGCTTCCAACACAAGCTATTTTGTGATTGTATGGTTTTATGATGTGATCTTTTTCCTCTTTGATGTGAATTACCTATCTTTAATTTATTCTGTTGCTTCAATTAAATTTGTTATACACTCTAGTCTAACGGCAAATTAGTCCACTTTTCCCATCAGTTTTTAAATAACATTATATAAATACTTGAAAACTGTGAGATATACTCTTTAATGTCACATTAATTGAATGTTGTGTGTATAACATACTATTTCTTTTTTCTTCTAAGAAATACAGTTTTTCATGGTACAATAAGAATTGAAAAAATTAATTCAGGATTTATTCACTGTATCTTGCATCCAGATAGAATGTATTCTGTACCACTGCAAATTATCAAAGAATCAAGAGACAGAAAAGAAGCTCTTTTGTTTAAAGGATACAAAATTTTGTTGAAGCTTCTTTTTCCTGTGATGACCTGCTGCTCTGAGCTCTGCAGGATTTTTCCCCACAGTTCTACCACACATTCTCCTCAAAGCCAATATTCACCAGTGAATGCTACCATTACAATTTGTTGAAGCACAGTGAATAAGGTTTGCACACCGAATTCCATCTTTCCTTAACTTTCTCTATTATTGCTGATCTATAGATGACTAGATAAATATGGCTGTAAATGTCAAAGCCATTGAAATCTATATTTTTTGCAAGCAAACAGGGCCTTTGTAGGCTCTACTTGACAGCTACTGACCACAACACATACTTGGAGTAGGCCAGCCCTTGCAAATATATAACACCATAATCACTGCTACAGTAGAGGGACTTCCTTGCTGTGTTGGCAGTGTGGCCTTTAGGCAGCAAGCAGGCATGTCTCCATGCCTCTGCATTAATCTCCCAGTCAAACAAGATTTGTAAATGGCTTGCAAAAAAAACCCCAAAACAAACAACTAAACAAAACCAACCAAACAAACAAAAAAATCTATGCAAAGGTACCCTATCACAAACAAAACCCAAAGCAAACAAAAATAAAAAACCCAAACAAAACTGAAAAACCCCACAAAGAAAAATTCAGTATGAGAGTTGCACTTTCTGCCCTGGAAAATGCTCTGCATCCTTCCAAGAAAGATGCTTAGATTTGTTGATCAGCATCAAAATAATGGCCTTTAGAGTTACTTCACACATTGCAAGAATATCTAAATAAACTTAATTAAAAGAATAGTATACATCATGTAATTATACACACACAGGAGTGGAAAACAGGAGTGGAAAAATGGAACCGTGGCATTTGGTAGGAAATAGACTAACACTAAAACCACTTCTTCATTGTGGAGAATTTGCTTCAAATGATAGTTTTGTTGGTAGATCATAAATCCATAACATGTGTCACAGGCTCTAGCACTAAGGAAAGAGCACCTAGAGGAGCTTTCCAGCTGGTTCTCTTTCTGATGTGGCCTTTTCATTTCTAACATGACAGCAGATGCTAATATAAATTATTTTGGCTGAGTTGCTACTAATCAGTTTTTTCATATGCAATTAATTTCTTTGTTTCTTGTTCACTAAGGGATTTAATTGCTACAAAATAGAAGTTTGCCAATTTTCCTTTAGAGAAATGCCCATTAAGCTTTCCATTAAAATAAAATCCTCAGATCTTCCATTGCAAGGAATTATTCACATGTTACTGTAAATGTCTGTAAAATAGTATGTTTCTCCTCTAAGAATAAAGATTTTTCAGCTGTACTCATTCACTCATTTCTATCTTAAAACCAAATTATGCAGGCAAGACTGTACAAGAAAAGCTAATGAACTGGAAGAAGTTGTCAGCAATAGCAGTAATACGGCTTTCATGCAGAGAACATGTGTTTCATACAGCCAATTGTGTGCAGGTATCAAAACTCTCCAGCTGCAACACACATTTTCAAGTATCTTCCTATCAGGTCTGATTCAACCTCTGGCTCCTTATGCCAAATCTAAAAACACAGACTTTTGTCTTTTGTTGTTTTAAACTTTATTTTCTTAGAACCTTTAATGAATCCATCATTTTAAAAGACAATTGTTTTCTTGCCTTCTGAATGAGATTTTTTTCCCCTTATTCTGCCAAAGAAGGTCTCTGAGAGATGTACTCTGGTTGATTTTGTTGTGATGACTACGGATGTGAATTTGCCAGATTGAACCCAGGCAACAAAGCCAGGGGCATATGTTTCCAACCAGATTCTATGCAGAAGCATCAAGTTCTGATAGAGGAGTTGGGTCAAAAAATATATTCAGACACAACTGTCTCTGTACAGCAATTTTATTTTAGTCTCTATAGCAAAGTTTTGACACTTTAAATCTCCTCAAGCCACAGCTCAGAGAATAACTGGACTCTGTTCCATCTTCTGCACCCTTAGAAGACTTGCTTTTCAAGCTTCCCTTTGCCAATAAATAATGTTTATGCAGCCACAAAGGCAGAAATGCAATTATATTATTCACTTACTGTAGTTTCCCCCGCTGACGCAGCCCCCGAAGAATCCGACTAGCTCAGAGATAAGGGGCTGTGAGGGGAGGAATATCAGGAGAGGGGGAAGATATTCAAAAGAGGCTCTCACCCCAGGGTATAGCTGGTACAGCTCTCTTTATTCTGTGGTGTCCATGGGAGAGCGGGGCAAAGGAGCACGAACAGGAAATGTCAGGGGTCTATATAGACTTTGGACAGGGTGGGCTTTCCTGGCTCTCCGCCAACCCCGTTGGGGCAGAAAGGAGGATCCAGGGGTTATCTTGATCAGAGCCACAGGGTCCCGAGGAAGGGGAAACAGAATGCCCATGAGCTCACTGTAACAACTTACTACAAATAAAGGAGCATGGGGAAGAGAAAGGATATTTGGTTTGCAGTACATTGAAGTCTGTTCTGACAAGCCAGAAAATATTCACCACTTGCACATATCCTTCTAGTGTGAACCCTTATATGCAATCCTTCACTTCCAATACAGCACTGGGTCTGGAATCCTCACTTGCAAGCTCTGAATCATTAATGATTTTTCCCATCACTACTGTCCTTCCTTTTCATTATCAGATCACATCATATCTATATGCACTATTTATGCCACTAATATTTATAACATGGCAAAGTAAGAGGAGAACAATTTGCAATAAATCCACTCTGGCTGAAGGGCTTCCTCCCAATCATTCCTAATGCACTAAACCCAAGCCTTGTTATTATGTACTGTGTGCTTGAGTAACTTTGAGTTTTATGTTAAAGGCTACATAGAAATAGCAAGTATAAGGTCAGAACATTTTAGATGAAAGGCCATATAAAGAGAAAAATACATATCTATACCCAGGAGTTACAAATACAACTTTTTGTGGAGAAAGTCTAACAAAGTATCAGTTCTAAGGAGTACTTCAGAGTACCTCAGTACCTCTGCTCAAATGTTTGTATTTATGAATACAGAGGTGATATTGCCCAGAAAAAAAACCCCAAATTTTCCCCCATTGACTCAGTATTCACCAGTATTTACTTTTCTTAAAAACAGCCCAGTCTAAAGTATGGGTTCCCTTCATAGTATTTTTTGAGAAAATATGATCCTTCTAAAAAAGGAATTATAAACCTACCTCAAAGATATGGACACGTAAGAAATTAAAAATCACCACTATCACAAATGTAACTCAGTTTAGAGACTCAAGCAAGCCAGTTCAGCTCAAACTTCCTTTAAAATCCAATATATATACAGTTGTTCTCTCATCTTTCATTTTTCTGTGAGAAGCCCTAAAAGTATACACTTTTTTAAGACCAACCTTTTCCTCCTGTCTGCTCTTCCACTTGTGATATTGTTCCAGTTACCATTTTTTATGTTATTTTTTCCTAGAAGCATCCAAAAGTCAGTTATAATTAGCTGAAATAACTTTAAGGGTTAGCTCTGTGTAAACTAAATCATCTCCCCTAGTGCAAAAGAACCAAAGCAAAATAAAAATGTATGTAACATAATTTTTTACTGAAAGAGTAGTAGAAAACACAAAGAACCAAAAAACTCCACAAAACAAAGCAAAACAGCCTGACCCCTCAAACAAAATTACATAAAGACGGCATAATTGTGTCTTGGAATTAATTTGTATGTTAGGAGGAAAACTATTACATTTTTGGTAGTTCTGAGATTTTACAAGGTAGAGAGATGCTTGCAGATTGCTAACCAACAGTCAGCTATTTTGAAGAACAAATTAATTCAGCAATTCCACTAGAAAACAAGTAAATGGGTAGCTGGAACTTAGATGCTAAGAAAACATGAAAAACCATGTTACTATTGCTTTGACATCTGTGTCTGTCTAAAAACTGTCTAGGAAGGAGGACTGCCAGCAGTCCATTACTCTGAATTTACCAAAGAAGAAGTAAAAAGAAACTCTAAATCCAGCCAGTCACATTTATTTAAATTCAGTGGAGTAATGCAAACAATGACACAAACAACCTCTCTAGTACTGGCAGCAATAAAATGAAATAGATCCCAGTACTCAGTCTTGTACACATCATGGCATAGTAGGGAAACTTGAAGTCTAAAAGGAAATGGTCCATGTATTTACAAAACTGTAGAGATTCCTACAGATCTCTTAATAATAATTAGTAACTAGTATTATGTCTTATAAACACACAATTTTACTATGACATGCCAGAAAAAAACTTCACCATTTGAAGCAGTGGCACTACTGGAAACAGTGTCATTAAGAGTCTGCTAATTTTAAAATACAATAAGGAATTCTGATGAATAGGACTATTTAAAAAAAAAAACAAAAAAAAACCAAAAAAACAAATCCAACATAAAATCAGTAAAAAAGACTCCCAACACATCCTCAACAAGTCCCACATATTCTAATACCAGCAAACATGTCCCAGCTGAGCACGTGCATATTGCTTGTGTGGCAGGGAAGGTTGCCATTTAAGAAGTATAAAATTGCCTTCCTGACTTCCATGTAGAGTCCAATTAACTTCCTTGTATTGCATTTTATACTTGGTCATGTAAAGAAGCACAAAAGTGGATACTGAATCACTTTGCTCTGGAAGGAAGCCAATGTTCCCACTCAAAATAAGAGCTCATAAAACAAAAAAGAACAAGAAAAACTATGCCCTTCCTGGAAGGAAGCAGAAATTCTGATGTGTGCCCAAGTCTCTAAGGATATGGTGCTACATGCTCAGTCACATTTTGTGACTAAAAGAACACAGCTCCTTCTTCTGGTGCTTTGAAAAGAGCCTCTCCTCTGCTGACTCTTTGCTTTTATTGCAATTGGGTTACTTTGAGTAGTTTTCTCCTTTCTCTATTTCTAACCATCCAGGAGGACTAAATTCTCTGAAGTGAAGAATTTCAGGTTTCTACCTTCAACCTCTTTGTGGAGATCAGCTAAAATCACACAAAAGGTCCAAAGACAGATATAATTAGTCATTCACCTAAGTCTCATTTCCTTGGAAAATCAAGGAAACCTATGTTTAGGAGTGCCTAGACCCACACTTTGCCCCATAACTAAACATGCTTATTATGAAGCAGGATATAATATATTTTGAAATGCTTTGAATTAGAATCTCTATAAAACAAACTTCTAAAATACATCTAGACTATCCATAAATTCCATCCGTTTATCACCTGAATTAATGCCAGCCCAATGAAAATGAGAAACTTAAAAAGTACCATATCTTTTTGCTAAATTTAATTGCAAATAAAAATGCTTTTAAAAGCATAAAATAAAATTATTGCCATCAGATTACTTTTAAAATAAAGCATCTGCTATAAGAAATGGTTTCCCTCCTAAGGTTTAAAATAATGAAGAGAAGAAATAACCGTGTTATATAGTTTCCCAAAATTACATTCCCCTTTTCTGACATAAGCTATTTACCTATCCCATAAAATTAATTAGGCATTATAGTACTTTATTAAAAAAAAAAATTAGTTCTGCTGACATAGTCATGCTGGGGCAACTTTGCAAGACTAAAGGACACTAGATTATCATTTACTGAAAGTAAGAAACATTTTGGAGATATGCATTTTTCACAGTATTCTGTTTTTCTCCCTAGGAAAAAAACCCAATTGTTCAGACTGCTGAAAAGAATTGTTAATTGCAGACATATGCCCTATCATCTCACATGTGCATTTATAAACCAAACCAACCCACAACAGCAGGACTGATTCATTTTCTATGATCCCCATACTAGACAGCTATGTAAAAAGTTCTTCATAGTTGGCTAAATGTACACATTCAGAATTTTAGTTGTATTTTCTTCAATGTAAGTAAATTGAAATTTCTAATTTCACCTAAATTGGAGAGTGGAAAGAGTGATTTTCCTGCAATATCAGCTATCCTTTAGTTTGGAAGATGAGGGAAAAGTTTTGCTGAACTAGTATTTTAAAATCTCTGTTGCATCTCTAGTATCTTTATATGAGTAGCAACAGCAAAAACTAACATAATTCAACAACCTATGACCGGCTGGCAGAAACAAACAACCAAGAATATATCTTAAAATTATCCTTTTAAGATCGATACATACAAGCAGAATGGTATAATCTCCCTTCCTCCATCATCAACTGATTTTTTGTCCACTTATGTTTGATATTTAATTTCCTACAATTTGACTTTGATCAAAAAACTCCTGTAGAGCAAAAAAGGGCTTTCACTACTTCTCTTGTCAATAACTTGCCATCAAATGATTTTTCATTTCTCTGTGCCACACTTGTACAGCTCATCTTTCATTTATTATCTTAGTAGTCACAGTTACTCAAGTGTTGTTTCTCAAAGAAGCCATTAACTTTCAGCTTGCTTTTTAGAAATCTGTATTATCACAAGAAGTGTTTATAAAAGCAGTTAATACAAGCTGTCACACAAAAACTCTATTCTCAGACTCTAAAATATGTTGTACTGTAAAGGGCTATTCAACCAACTGCTCAATTTATTATTCTATGATACTGAAAAAAAGTGATATATAAAATATTAATAATAATTCCTCCACCCCAATCCCTCAATGAGTTCATTTCTAGCAGGAAATTTTAGAGTGGCTATAACAAGTAAACAAACAAACAATCAAATGCAAACAGACCAAAAAAAAAAAAAAAAAAAAAAAAAAAAAAAAGAGAAGGGAAAAAACCCCACCCAAACTGTCCTTCCAGAACTGTAGAGTTTAGAGGGTACTATAATGATGCCTTATATTATTTATGAACTGTAAGATTCCTAAATATCTGCAGGATTTTCACCTAAAATGTACCCAAAACATGCTATGCCATCTTCATCAAGCTGAGGTCTAGAAAAAATATCCCAAAGAACATACAACCTGAAATTAAGATAAAAATTGCTTTCTCAGTTAAAGGTCAAGCATGACTATAGTACATAACTACTTCATCCAAGAAAAAACCCTCTTACCCTCTCACTTCAGCATCTATTGAGGAAAATATATAACCACAGTTGAAAACAGCAATAAGAAACCCCTTTCAATACCTTCTGTAAATCACTTTTACTTTTGAGGGTTAACAAGCCCTTTTGACATTCTACCTATACAAGAGTTACAGATTTTCATTTACATTACACTCACAAAGAAGAGACACAGCACAGAACAATCGGTTCTCTTCTACAAAAGTCTGAAGACAGATATTCAGCAGCCAGAGAATTCATGGGCCCTGACCTGGTCAAAGCACAGACCTAAATACAAGAAAAATAAAAATGTAAACAGATAAACAAAATTGATTGAGTGCCATAGGAAAATAAGTATTTCAGATAAAACAAGTCATGCCATGGAAAAGGCAGGGACAGTGTGAAGTGGGGGAAAGAAGAAATCACATGGTGATTTCTTCCTTGGCACAGGACACATGCAATACATGATGACAGTAGAATCACAATTGTTCATTACTGTTGTTGACAACTGTTTTTCATTACAGGCATAAGATCCATTAATGAACGATAATCATAAGACTAATGGTACTTTGCTTTATATTCAGTACCTAATGAAAGATCAAAATGCAGTAGTCTTCTGCAAAGTGGCTGGAGTGAGGCCTGGTTATTTTCATATTGTTTCTCAGGGGTTTCTCTGTGTATAAGCAAAAGTGATTTTGTTTTCTACATGTCACTGTAGCTGGCCTTGCCAAATTCTTCTTATCACTTAGTGCTTTTTTACCTCTGATAAAGAACCACAACATTAAATTCTGATTCTCTCCAGCAATTTAAAATAATGTAATGTAAAATAGCATTATAGTCTTTAGAATCTGAAGACATTGCCAGCACAGCTATCATCAAGAACAACATTTTGGCAAAATAGTGTGTTATGGGAATGCATCCAGCTCAGTTCTCAGGTCTCAGAATAAAAAAACTTTGTTGTTTATTAAATCTTCATATACTTTTTTAATAGGAAGACAAAAAACCAAATACAAACATGAAATTCAGTGAGAGTGCAAAATAGATGCCCTCAAATAGATTGTGATTGTCATACCTTTTCATCAAAATATCTGTATTAAGATGAAGTATATTCTCAATCATATTAGCTGCTTCTGATACTGTTGCCTTTTTGAGGTCCCAAAGGTGTTTTACAAATGACTCATTAACACTCAAATAGTTTCTCATGTGTGACAGAACAACCCTAGTTTCTCCAGTCTATGAAGTCCAAAATTTGTTTTTGTTGACACCATGTGTTCTTCTGAGAGAAAAAATAAAAGAATTTTAATTTACCTGTTTTTATCCTTCTTTGCTATAATTATAATGAGAAAAAAAGAACGTGAACCAATTTAAATATTGAGAAGTCTGATAATTATTTTTGTATTCATATGTCATATGCAATTGTGTTTTTTGAATGAAAGTAAGTATTTTGTTCATATAGTGATTCAGTGAATAAATTCATAAATTCTACAGATTTTTTCTGTCTTGATGCTTCCTACAGAGTATCCCCTTGAATGGCAATTAATTTCCCAAAGCCAACTCTCTTTTGCCCATAATGGTAATGGGTAAGTGTCTTTATCTTGATCTGTGAATTTTTTCATTATGTTTTCTTATCAGCCCTGTTAAGAAGTTGTACTGGTTTTGGCTGAGAGGGAGTTCATTTTCTTCACAGTAGCTACTGTGGGCCTGAGCTTTTGATTTGTGCTGGAAACATTATGGATAATTCAGGTGGGTTTTACTTACAGCTGAGCATGGTTTACTCAGGGCAAGGCCTTTTCTGCTCCTCAGTCCACCCCATCAGCAAGAAGGCTGGGAATGCACAAGGATTTGGGAGGAGACATAGCCAGAACAGGTTACTGCAAGTGACAAAGGAGATATCCCAGATCACATGGTGTCATGGTCAGCCTATAGAGATGAGGGAAGTAGAAGTGATGGAGCTTGTCTTTCAAAGTCACTGTTATGCTTGATTGTGCCCTGCATTTCTGGGCATGTCTGAACACCTGCCTGTCCATGACAAGTGGTAAATTAATTTATTGTTTTGCTTTGCTTATGTGGACAGTTTTTGCTTTACCTATTAAACTAGCCTTATCTCAACTCATGAGTTTTCCAGCTGTTACTCTTCTAGTTCTCTTCCTCATCCTGATGCAGGGGAATGAGCGAGCAGCTGGGTGAGGCTGGGTTGCTGCCTGGTCTTAAACCATAATGGGAGAGGAAATGACAGAGAAGTGTGGTGGGCACAAGAAAGTCAAAAAAGGATAACACATATTTACCTTCTGCTGTATTTTCCTCTACTGGTGAGTTCTAGCCAGATAATTTCATTTCTCAGGTGGAAAACACTCCAAAACTTGATTGTCCCTTAGGCTCCTATTGAAGTTTTGTCAGTTCTGTTTACCTCTGAGATATACTTGAAGTACCAAAATGTCAAATCTGAAGGTGCTGACAAAACTTAGATTTATGAAGTGACATAATTGTCTTATCTGCATTGTAAGCAATTGAAAGAGAGGGAGAGCATGTGCTATACATTTATTCTCCATCTGCATTACGTTATACTATCTACAATTAACTTTACCTGCTATTTCGCTGCTTACTCTCACAATATCCTTCTGAAATTTTCAGTCATCCTCACCAATTTCATTAATACTCAACAGAAAAATTCATTGTGGTTGCTCAGCTCCTTTCCCACAATACCTTTCAATTTATCTGTATTTTCTGTTATTCAGCATCAGTGTGATGTGGCAGAATTAATTAATTCCTGTCCCACAAAGCTTTAAAATAAGAGGGACATTGACAGGCTTTTCTTGCTCTTCCCCAATGGAAAGATGGTACAGGAGCAAAATAAGATCTGTTATAATTTCTTCTTAAAACATTCACTGTAAATTTTTTTGAAGTTTAAAAATTTACTCCATTCTGTGTGAGCTATACTATTTGCCTAATTTCTTTACTAAGCAGTTAATGCTGGTAAAGTAGTATTCCCACTAATAAACCTTCAGTAATTTATACTTTGTACCACTAGGTGGTACAACACAAAGAGGGAAGATTTTCTCTGAATGTCATATCTTCAGATGTAACAAAGTAAAAAAATGCTGTGACTGACCACCTCATCTTACTGTATGCCAGTACTGAGCAGACCATACCACCACTTTAATCATCCAGCTGCCGGGCTCCTATTATTACCAGTAAGAGCAAGCAAAACCCAGGTAACCTAGGAAAGTGCAGTATGCTACCTATTACTTTTATATCACTGCCATTTTTCTAAAATATTTATTACTGTCATCAGTTCTTGCTCTGTGACCTTTTTTCTTTTTGTAGTTGCATCATCCTTTGGGGACTTCCTTTCAAAGCTGCGTCAGTCCCTTATTCAAGCCTCTTGAATAATAAGCCTGCTTAGTAGCCCCTCTCAAGGACATCGCTGGCACAGCTCTGCTCTCCAGGGAGCATGACCATCAGAAGAAGTCTGAAGCAGTTATTTAAACAAGGAATAAGTAACATTTTCTAATTTTTTATGCAAAAAAGAAGATAATATAGCTGTTCTTTTTACATATCTTTTTGATTTCTCTAATTTTGGTGGTTTTGGTTTACTGGGAAAAAAAAATGAAATATGATAAAATTGTGATGCAACACATGCCAAACAAAGTTTGGGAGCAATTTGTTTTAGTAAAGTGCTGATGTTACAATGTACATCATGGCCCTCAGGAAGGCAGTTCTGACATGTCATCTTTCAGAAGTCAACAAAAGTACAATGCAAATACAATTCCGTTTTAAAAACCCATTCAAAAAATCCTACCATTAACCTTCTTCACTGCCAGTGGAACCCTTATATTTCAGAGGAAGATTGCCTAACCTACATTTAATTTCTGGCCAAAATTATATAAAATTCAAAATAAACAGCCCTATCACATTACAGGAGTGCCCTCTAGCTCAAATTAAAGAAAAAGCCATTATGTGACTGTCAGAATTATAAAACAATGTTGTGAAATAAACAGACCCTCATCCCCCCCAGTTTCAGTTTATAAAGGAAGATTTTTTTTTCCTAAGCCCCACAAACACCAAAGGCAGATGGAGCTGAGTTTGAAGAGATCATCATCTATAATGCAAATTAGAACTGACAGAATCACAGAATGAACTAGGTCAGAAAAGATCTTTAAGATCATAGAGTCCAACTTATGACCTAACACCTCTTCATCCACTAAACCACAGCCTTTTTTAAACACGTCCAGGGATGGTGACTCCACCACCTCCCTGGGCAGACAATTCCAGTGCCCAATCATACTTTCGGTGAAGAATTTTTTTGACATCCAACCTAAACTTCCCCTGGCACAGCTTAAGACTGTGACCTCTTTGTCACAGTCGGTGGTTGCCTGGGAGAAGAGACCAACCCACACCTGACTACAACGACCTTTCAGGGAGTTATAGAGAGTGATAAGGTTACCTCTGAGTCTCCTTTTCTTCAGCTCTCTCAGTCATTCCTCACAGGGTTTGTGTTCCAAGCCCCTCACCAGCCTTGTTGCCCTCCTCTGGATGCACTCAAGTGTCTCAATTTCCTTCCCAAACTGAGGGCCCAGAACTGGACGCAGGACTCAAGGTGCAGCCTCACCAATCCCAAGTAGAGGGGAAGAATGGCCTCCCTGCTCCTGCTGGCCACGCTATTCCTGACACAGGCCAGGATGCCCTTGGCCTTCTAGGCCACCAGGGCACACTGCTGGCTCACGTCCAGTTGGATGTCAACCAGCACCCCCAGGTCCCTTTCTGCCAGGGCACTGTCCAGCCACACTGTCCCCAGCCTGTAGCACTGCAGGGGGTTATTGTGGCCAAAATGCAGAACTCAGCACTTGGACTTGTTAATCTTCATCTTATTTGACTTGGCCCATCTATCCAGCCTGTCCAGGTCCCTTTGCAGAGCCTCCTACCTCCCAACAACATGCTTGTTGATCAACATATGCTCCCAGGTAAGTGTCTGCAAATTTACTGATGGTGGACTCATCCCCTCATTCAGATCATTACTGAAGATACTGAACAGAACTGATCCCAGCACAGAGCCCTGAGGGACACCACTGGTGGCTGGCCCCAGCTGGATGCAGCACCACTCACCAGCACACTCTGGGCCCGGCCATCCAGCCAGTTCTGAACCCAGCACTGAGTGCTCCTGTCCCAGCTGTGGGCTGCAGCTTTTCCAGGAGTGTGCTATGGGAGACAGTGTCAAAGGCCTTGCTAAAGTCTAAATAGACAACATCCACAGCCTTTCCTGCATCCACCAAGCAGGTACCTGGTCATAAAAAATTTAGGCCCTCCTAAACCCCTCCTGGCTGGGTCTGGATACCCTGGCCATCCTGGAAGTGCTGTGTGATGACACTCAGTATAAACTGTTCCATAACCTTACTGGGTACTGAGGTCAGGCTGATCACTCTATAATTACCAGGATCCTCCTTCCCACCCTTTTTGTGAATGGGCATCACACTGGCCAGTTTCCAGTCCTTTGGAACCTCCCCAATGAGCCAGGACTGTTGGTAAATGATGGAGAGCAGCTTCACAAGCTCATCTGCCAGCTCCCTCATCGCCCTAGGAAAGATCCCACCTGGTCCCATAGATTTATGAACATCCAAGTGGCTCAGCAGTTCTCTGACTGCCTCCTCCTGGTTAACAGGGGGACCATTCTGCTCTGACACCATCTACCAACCCAGGAGGACAGTTGTCCTGAGGAAAACATGTCTTTCTGTTGAAAACTGAGGCAAAGAAAGTGTTCAATACCTCTGTCTTTTCCTCATCTTTAGGTACTAAGTTCCCACCTGCATCCAATAGAGAATGGAGGTTGTCCTTTTCCTTCCTCTTGCCACTAATGTATTTATAAAAGTACTTTATTGTCCTTCACAGAAGTTGCCAGTTTAAGTCCTAACTTGGCTTTTGTGTCTCTATTTTCTTTCCACATACCCTAGCAACCCCCTTAAATATTTGCTGAGATTACCTGACCCTCCTTTCAAAGGTGATACACCTCCTTTTTTTCCTTAGTTCCTCCAAAAGCTCCTTGCCCATCCAGGCTGGACATTTGCCTCATCAGCTCATCTTTCAGCACATCAGGACTGTCTGCTCCTATGCCTTCAAACTTTCTGTTTTGAAGCACGCCCACCTTTCCTGGACTCCTTTGTTCTTGAGGACTGCTTCCCAAGGAACTCTCCAAAGAAGTCTCTTGAATAGGCTAAAATCTTCCCTCTGGAAGTCCAGTGTGTAAGTTCTATTGATGCCCACTCTTGTCTTGCCAAATACTGAAAACTTTTATTTCATTACCACTATGTCTCAGATAGCCTCTAGCCACATCTCCCACCAGCCCTTCTCTGTTTGCAGCAGCAGGTCGAGTGTAGTCCCTCCCCTGGTGGGCTCAGTCACCAGCTGTGTCAAGAAGTTGCTCTTCCACACAATCTAAGAATCTCCTAGACTTCCCTTTCTCTGCTATGTTGATTTCTCAGCAGGTGTCTGGTAGGTTAAAGTCACCTACAAGAACAAGTGTTGGTGATCTTGAAACATCCTTCAGCTGCTTGTAGAATAAGTTATCCAACTCTTCTTCCTGGCTGAGTGGTCTATAACAGACTCCCAGTAGGATGTCAGCCTTGTTGGACTTCCCATTAATCCCTTCCGCATAGGCACTTGCCTATCATCATTAGTTTCAATTTCCATGGTGTTGAGAGATTCCCTAATATACAGAGCCACCTCTCCACCTCTTCTCCCTTTCCTGTCTCTTCTGAAGATCTTGTAGCCACCCAGTGCAGTGCTCCAACTATGTGTGTCATCCCACCACATTTCTGTGATGGCGACTACATCACAGCTCTGCTGCTGCACCCTGGCCTCCAGCTCTTCTTGTTTGTTGCCCGTCTGCATGCACTAGTGCACATGCACCTCAGCTGGGCTGCTGATTTCTCCTCTAACTTTGGCTTACTACCTTTGGGCCTGGTTCCAGACAGCCCAGCTGCATCCCCTTGCCCCTTCAAACATAGTATAAAGCCCTCTCAATGAGTTCTGCATATTCATGAGCTAAAATCCCTCTGCCCTTCACAGAGAGATTGAGCCCATCTGGTTCCAGCAGGCCAAGTGCCGTGAAAGTTGCCCCATGATCAAAGAACCCAAAATTCTGCCAATGACACCAACCCTTGAGCCACTTGTTGATACTTTTGAGTTCTCCTGTTCCTTTCATTCATGCAGTTCTTCACTGCATGTAACAAATTTAATTTTTAAAGAATTGCTAGGTTAATATTTTATATAATATCCAAGTTATCTACTCTATATCAACCTATAGCAAAAGAAAATGGGCTATTGATAAGATTCACAAAGTGGCATGAAATACACAGGTAAAAATCAGAGCCATCCTTGCTTTACCCCATGGCCTTTCATAACCCTGAATACAAGATGATTTACAAGTTTTGTGCTCCCCATCTGATGTTAAGTAGAGTACACAGTCTTCCTCTTGTATTTTTCCTTCCAGCAACTCCTTATGTGCCTTGCTGTGCCTCTTGACATAAACTCTGAATACTGGGTCTCTGTGCAAATCCCACAATACAGCATGTTTTGTTACTCCTTTTCCATAAAACTCTTCAGGGTTCATTAGCTAAAATGAAACCAGGCTTTTGAAGCACATCTTGACAGAGCATCATTTTAAAGCATGTTAAGAAGAGGCTGGGCTTTCAAAAAAGAGCTTGAATATGGACTATTCCAGCAAATATACATACTTCTGAGATATTAAACTAAAGATAATTGAAATTCAGGATGAAACAGCAGTCAGACTTGGATTGAGTATCTTTCTAATTAAAATAGCTGGAAAATAAACAGACACACAAATTGGAACATACCTTTTAAGACCTCAGCTGGTGCATCTTTAGAAAACACAGTATAATTATTACATTAGGAATAACAAAGGTGCTAAAAAGGTAATAAAATTAGTAGATAATAGAAAAGATAAATCACATCTGTCCATTCTAGCTGCATTGGAGAACAGGAGTCTTTGAAACATGGGTATATACCAGCAAGTTCTCGGGATTCTGTTATTACTAGCAAGTTTAAAAATATTTGTGCTTAAAAAATTTAAAATATACCCACCGCAAAATTGGCAAATTATATTTTACTCCTCAGTGACATTTCTGATAAGCATTTTCTCAGAATACATTTAGTGGATGTAATTGCAGGAAATTATCTGTTGAATCATTACTGCCACAATATGGCATATGTATTCTACTGACCAGGTCAGAGACAAAAGGTGACATGCAAATACTTCAGTGAATGTCATACAATTATTCTCCTCCCAGTCACTTCAAGCGTTCATATTTTTTTCCTCTGCTTCCAAATACTGGGTAAGTATAATCTGCTCCCCAGTTAGACATGGCCACTGGAAAAGGGTCATGTTTATAGCTTTACCTTACCAGCTCTGCAAAACTCAGTACCCTCAAGCCTCTGCTCTTAAACCTCTGACAGGCCACATTTCTGACTCTCTACAGAAAAAAAGGGTCAGAAATATTTAGGAGAATAAAGATGGCAACATTTAGTGATTACATGAACAATCAAACCACCTTAACGCAGGATGTGCAATAGTTTGTATTGTAGCTACTAGGCTTGTTCCATTGAAAGAAAAAAACGAGTAAGAATTTGATATACAGAATTGAATTGGATATAACAAAAATGGCTTTCAAATAAATAAACCTGAATTACTGAAAATACATAAGGTTATAACAAAACCATAGGGTTTTAATTACAAGAGGCAGAAAATTTTTCAGAATGTTTATTTAAAAGAGGAGACCTGAAGCAGCAGAAAGGGAATTTTTAAGGGTTGTCAGGAAGGAAAATTTTTATGGCAATTCAGCACTCTTGGAGGACTACTGTGCCCATTCTGTTAACCGCTTCTATGGAGGTACTATAATAAATGCTGAAAATACTTTCACAATGTAATGCACATAGTTACATGAAAACAAATCCATGACCATTTCCACTACTACAAGGCCGTGACAAGTGCTGGGGGAAAACCAAAGGAGATTTAATCTCTATTACTCATAAGAAGTCATTGTTTTCCAGTAGGGATGTAATCCAAAAATAAAATGTGTTTTCACTTCTCTTGTTCATTTACCAATAAGCAAGCATTCCTAATATCTGTGCCAGGCAATGTTTTGAAGTGTTATCTGTCACTTTTTACTAACCAACAACAAAAAAGTTATCTTTCCACAGATGTATAAAGAAATAAATTTGACCTGGGAGACGAGGTTGGGGAACAAAAACAGAAAAAAGCATCCCCCCTAAACCCAGCAGCTATTTCAGATACACCATTCATATTCTGTAGGATTCAGAACCATCTTCCATGCTGGTTACCAGGGAAACAGCTCTCATGCATTCTAAAATCCCACATGTTAAAAGCACATTTTGGAGAATTTTTCCCTGCTGATGATAGGGAATATGATTCAGAATATGAGATCCTCCATTTCCAAAGTTAAATTAACAGGGGGAGAGGCTCCAAACATATTTAATAATTACCATTAAAAATTCTGTAGAGAAGAAAAAAAGGTTTAAAAGAATTATTTATAAGTTCATATGGACTAATTCTGTGCATATATCTGAATGACTGCTTCTGGCATGACTTATTTGACACCTACATAACTTGCTACTTCAATGTTATTTTTGCTACTAAGTGTAAAGGTGGAAATGACAACATATCTTCAAATAAACATTTAAATTATAAGAGTCTCACAAAGAAAAAATATAATATATAATTTTTTAGTGAGGAACAATTTAATAAAGTTCCATGTCTCATTCCAGTCTTTCATGCTATATAAGTGCAGAACAAATTTAGTTTTAATTCCATCATTCTAAGTAATTCCAAACATCTTGAAATAAAGCATGGGAGCAAAATCAGCAGTGGAAACAAAAGTTAGAACCTCTGATTAAATCCTCTAAGATTTCACTCATGTGGTATGAGGTTTGTAAAACATTTCACATGCTTAATGAGCAAAAGCTAGCATCCCCCAAAGATCCTGCTACTGTTGAAAATATCTATGCTAAAAGTATTTATTTCATAATTTTATTAAAAAATAGAAAAGGTAGATCACAGACAATGCAGAAACATGTGTCTACATGTGTATGTGTGTGTACATGTCCTACAAAACTGTTAGTATCACATAGACAGGCTTTAAATAGAAACTAAACTAAAAAACTTTCAGGAACATCTTCCCTCAATAGTTCTTTCAGGAAGACTAGAACAAGCATGTGGAGGGAAGGTAGGCCAGAGTAACATGCATGTTATAGCACAGCAATGTTCCTCCACTTTGTGACAATTTTGCTTATTTCAAAATTATCCTTCATGATTAAAATTTAAACTATATAAATTTTAAAAATTTATTTTGGCAAAATCACACCAGTAATTGTTTAATACAATAAAAAGAGAGAAATTCGTTCTTTAAATAGCTACAGAGGCCATTGCATAGAGGCAAGATTGGAGTTGCAGGAGTGGGGACAGACTGGGGAATGACTGTCTGGAGTGAAATCCCACAGAAATGAACCCAGGGGTCCTGGTCAGTGGCAAGTTGAACATGGGTCAGCAGTGCCCTGGCAGCCAGGAGGGCCAACCCTGCCCTTGGGGATATCAGGCACATCTTCACCAGCCAGGCAAGGGAGGGGATTGTCCTGCTCTGCTCTGAGCTGGGGCAGCCTCACCTCGAGCGCTGGGGGCAATTTGGGTGTTACAATAGAAGAAATATATTTAACTGTTAGAGTCTTACCTAAGGAAGAGGTATGAAGATGGTGAAGGGCCTTGAGGGAAGCCGTATGAGGAGCAGATGAGGTCACTTGATCTGTTCTGCCTGGAGGAGACTGAGGGAAGACCTCTTTGCCAGACTACAACTTTCTCCTTACTCTTAGGTTACTTACTTTAGCTTTGAGGTGGCTAAGAGCTGGCCTGGAGGCCTCATGTCACATAACCCGACCAGCCGAGGCTGTGGGGATGCTGGCAGCTCTTGGCCACTGAGACGAGTGGCAAGTCAGTTCAGCCAGTCAGGACCAGGCTTTGTAACTCTGCATAAAGGGAAACACACTCAATTAAAACTGGCTGCTGCCAGATGAGCCTCAAGTGTTGTGCGTCCATCTCAGCTGCAACAAGTCCTGTGATACATGGGACAAAGACAAAACCCCAACTTACTTTCAAGATGCAGATCAGCAGCACTCAGTATTAAAATACTGTGAGCTCTATCAAATGATCATTTTAAGGCCTAGTCTAAACAGTAATCTATGAACACGGTCAAAACTGCAGAAAAAATTTCATGTATCACTTTATGACATTATAGACATACATATATTAATAGAGCAAGCACTCAATTAAAAATTGAAGTCTTCCAGGAAAATATTTTTCCTCTTTTTATTTTTTTCACTTTCTTTCATGGATGCTGGAGCCTATCTGCTTCTGGAGGACCTGAGCAACTTAGCACCCCAAGTTCTCTCATCTTTATGAAACTTAGACTCTTGACTGAAATTACAAAAACAAAAGAAAAATCTGTCGTGCATTACTCATGATTTACCTCTGAACCACAAGAAGTCTTCCACTCTTTATGATTCAGTGATATACACTGCTCAAATACATAAATTTCAAACTGTTTTTCTAAAATATTTGCTGGGACTACCCTTCATTAGTTGGATCTTATATTAGCATTCTGTGCTGCTGAACACAGGGAGAATAATTTATTGTTACCATAGTTCTGTTTACTTTTGCTTACAAATCAATAATATAAATGTGCATAAATATCTGATAGTGAGTGCAAAGAAAACAGGGTTAAACTCCTCTACTGTTGCCCACTGAAAGGACAGGAGGCTACGGACATACACTGGAATATTAGAGATTAAACATAAGAAAAAATCTTATTATTTAACATGAAGGTGACTTAATACACAACTATTCTGCCCAGGGAGGTCTTTATCTTTGGAAGATGTTCAAAACCCAGCTGGACCCAGTCCTGAGTAGACTGCTCCAGGTGACCCTTCTTTGAGTAGGGGCATAGTTGATGCAACCCCCAAGCTTCCTTCCTGCCTTGGTAACTCTGTTATTCTATGACTGGGTGGATAAAAACACTGCTCAAAATAACACAGTGGTGCAGGTGCAAGAATCTGGAGGCTGACTGAAACCCTGTCCTCAGAGGCAGGGACATCTCATATAAAAATTCCATTGAGCCAAACTATTACTGAGCTTGAAAAGGTTATTCAGGTCAAAAGAGGACAAGAGAAGAGCCCAAACATCACCAGTCCTGCACAGTTCTGGGAGATGAACCGAACAGGATCTTACCTAGAGAAAGATTGGTGACTGCATGAAAACAGTCTGCTAAGAGGCTGAGTAGGATCAAAGCACAGCTTCTGTTCCTCCATACTGTATACCATCCAATTTTCATGTAGACATTTGGACTACAGACCACAGATCTATTATTCTCCAACAATTCTTTTTTTCCTAGCAGTATTATTTAGTTCTGCTTTAAAAAGTTTGAAGTACAGACTTTAAATCAGAAAAGACAGCAGGTAAACAGTTTGGAGTCTGCCAATAAGATTTCAGGATTGTCAGAAAAAAAAAAATTGGAGCTATTCAGAGAATACCCATAAATATCCCCTAACCCCCCCACATATTAATCTTAACTGTCTATTATTAAGACTGACCTCATCCTCCTTTCTTCTTGTTCTCCCTGATTCAGCAGCTTCTCAGCCTTCTAAATAATAATGAATATTAATAGTAAATACTAATATTCTTGCTCTAAAGTTTTCTCTGATGGATTTGCATGGCTACAAACAAAATTTGTTTAAAGAAGGGGGAGCTTAGAGGAGAATAGAATGCAAGAAGAACCAGTGGATGAACCCAGAGAGCAATCAAACTTAGTCTGGCCCTTTAACGTTATTGCAAAATGGTTGTTTAAAATTTAAACTTGGTACCAAACATTATAATGGAAAAGTTCACTCTCAAAACAAACCAATTCTTGTTTTACATCACAGCAAATAGGGATACAGGATTTCACCCTGATTTCTCCATGAGATCTAAGTCTTAAGATAGCCAAAATCTTTCTCTCCATAGCTATGTGTGGTGGGTTGACCTTGGCTGGATGCCAGGTGCTTACCAAGCTGACATATCACTTCCCTTTCTCAGCTGGACAGGGGAGGGAAAATCAGATGGGAAATGACTTGTAGGTTGAGATAAGGCAGTTAGCTAAAACAAAATTGAAAGTTTGTGTGATCACAAGCGAAGTCCTATACAAGTCCTGTATTCCTTACTTTCCATTAGCAAGTGATGTCTGGCCACCTCCTGGGATGCAGGGCTCCAGCACATATAGAGGTTTCTCCAGAAGGCAAACATTGTAAATAAAATGTGTCCCCCTTTCTCCTCCTTCCCTTAGTTTTATATCTGAGTGACATCCCATGGTTTGGTGTTCCCTTGGTCGGCTGGGGTCATCTGGCCCAGTTGTGTCCCCTCCCAGGACCATCCCCAGCCTGCTGATGGGGCAAAATGTAGACATGTGGCTGATGCTGTGCCAGTGTTACTCAGCAGTAGCCAAAACGCTGCTGTGTTATCAACACCTTTCCAGACACCAATGCAAAGCACTGCGAAGGCTGCTGTAGGATAATTAACTCCAGCTCAGCCAGAACCAATACACTATGAAAAATATTTTCATCTAAATAACTCAAGGGTTGAAGAAATCCACACTCCAAAACAAAGACTCTTCAGGCTGCTCATCCCGGGGCTCACCCCACCCTGACTCAGTGATGTTAACCAACCTGTACACAGGAAGGTAGCAGTTACCTAAGGACACCATCCCCAGTTAAAATTTTTATCTTATCTTTTATGGATGAAGTGTCTCCTTACGATTTGCCCATTAGATTCTGCCTTTTCAATTTACTTTCCTATATCTTTTGCTAAAATCACACTGAGATTCAGTTATTTATTGTTCAAAAAGCTACAAAATTAAGCTTGGTCTGAAACTGCAAGTATTATTTGTACATTCTGCTTTGTGTTCAAACAGCCAGCAGTTCAACAAAACAATTTCTCCAATTGAGCACAACATACACTGCTGCATGTAGCTGGAGAAAGTAAGTTTTACAGTTATTTCAGTAAGAAAAAATACAAACAGTATATATATATATAACTCCTTTACCTTAGTAGTGCTTTTTTGTTAGTCCTATATTTTTCAAAACCGGCTGAATTGTTCTCATGCTCACCTGTTTTCCTCATAAAAACAGCAAAGGAATATAGAAAACTATCTGCAGTGTTTTCAGTTAAAGCAGAGCGACATCGTACAGCAATGTGATATCCTAAAAGCAAATAGGAGAGAAACAGAAAACAGTAAACGCTATAATATTTAAATTGCATAAATGTATAGCATTATAATGAAGAAAAGTAAATTGGAGTAAAAGTTACTTCACAATATTTCAAGACATCAGCAGCACAGATGAAAACTCCTATAGTGCAATGTTTTAACAGACAATTCTTATTTCTTATAAATATTCACAACACAATCCAACAGACATCAGTGTAGATGGTGAGAGCAGTCAGATTTCTACATGGTTAACAGGCAAAAGCAATTGCAAAACAGATATATGATGCTGAAGGTAGATCCGTATTTAGGGTTTTCTTTTTTTCAAATCAGTTTTGCCTTAAAGAAGTTTTGTAATCCAACTGAGAGAAGCCTGTTTAAACTGAGTTCCTGATCTACAGTTTTGTTCAGCCTTCCTGACAACTTCCTGTTGGAAGCCCGGTTGGTTATTTGGTGAGGTACAACATTTATGTTGCCAAGCCTTGAGACCCAAGGGCATCAGAGCTGAAGGCAGAGTCTGTAGAAAGGAGTGAGCGCTAGCACAATGTCCTGCCGGCTCACTGCGCTCACAGACTGCTCTGGTGCTCCTTAGGGCAGAGAAGCAGCTCCAAACTGGCAGCTTTGACTCCTGAGACCTTTTGCATCAAGCTGTGGGGGTACAAGCAGCTGCCGCAGAAAAGCAAAGCTTTCCTGACTGAGGCTGCTTCTTCCTAGTTCAGGATTCTGTATCAGGTAGTTCCAAGTATCTGGTTTTCTTTCAGCTGCTGCTGTGGGCTTTGTTTCCACCCACACTCTGCTCCAGAGCAGCAGGAATTCTATTGGGTGTGTGTTTGGCATCTGTGCAGAGCTTTATAGCAGTGGCTAGAAAGCCTTAAAGCTGTCAGCTTCATCTGAACAGGAGCCCTCACGGACATCTCGCTGAGCTGAGCCCCAGTGGCACAGAACTGGTGGAAGAAGCCATGTGGTTGATGCAGATTTGGGAGCGCAGCAGGGACGCGCCGCAGGGCGACCCTGGCCAGGCTCGGGCCTACAGGCACCGACTCCTGGGCCTCAGCTCAGCCTTCCCTGGTACCACGGCATCCTCAGGGTGCCCTGGCACATCGGACTGGCCTCTGGTTCCTCTCAAAGGAAACCACCAGGGAAAGGAAGGGGCAGGGAAGGCGGGATGGGGGAGGCCTGTCGCAGCAGAGCTCCGGCTCCCCAGGCTGTCTGCAAGCTGTGAAAGGCGGGGGATGTGCCTGCCATCAGTGTTGGCCAGTTCTCATTTTGGAGGGCTTTTTTGGACTTGCCTGTATTTCATTCCTTGCTAATGTCATTGAATTTAGCACTGAGCTTACCGTTTTGTGTTTTTTAAGGCATACAGTCTGGGAATTTTGCTCGCACCCAGGTTTCGCCTGCAGCTGTAGCAAAGCATCATTCAGGGCAGCTGCAGCGCAGCGACAGGGGCTGCCTCAGGTGTCCTGTAATTAGCAGCAGCGCTACAAAAGGCATATTTGGTATTCCTTAACACAGAAATCACTGATTTAGAACAATTATAATTGCTTCCTTTGAGGACATGGAACTGCAACCTGCTTAACTACTGTAGCCACCGAGAGCTGCATGGCTACTTGCGCTTCTGGAAATATACCTCTGTGCTGAGAGTGTTGAGGTGGGATCTCCTTCAGGCTAAAGATCCCATGGCTTCAGTAATTTCTTTCTGGTTCAGCCCCCTCTATTCTCAGGCTAGACTAAATTCCATAGCTGTTTAAGGACACACTTGCTAAAGTGGCAGTATGTCATGCTCCATGTTCCAGAGTCTGAGTCTTATTTACAGGTTTGCAAAAAGTGGAGAATACAATCTTTATGACCATCTAAATATACTGAAGTTCAGTAAAATAAAAACATAATTTAAAAATCTCTTTTCAAGTTTATTCTGGGTGCAGAAAGCCTTTTATTTATATTGTTGTTCTTTTTTGTAATAGGGAGAAACATTTATTGCATAGAAGCAATAAATACTCGGGTTTGTAATTACACTGTATGTGTTAAAAATTAAACTCTTATATGGTTTCTTCCTCTCAACTTTTCTCCATGCATACAATCAAAGTTTCCTTAGAGATTGATACTTTACTTTGTCATCCCCCATCATGGTTTACTGGTTTATTCTAAAGAAAACAAACCTTCTAATGATACTTGAACTTTTGAACTTCCAGAATTTTGAACACTTTTCATAACAAGGAACAAGCTTTTGATTTGTGCAACAGGGATAGGTGAAACCATTAGAAAATAGAAATATGAAAAAATAATTGAACAAGCATAAGGTGATTTTTTTTTTCCCCATAGGCATTTGTGTTTATATCCTGAATAGAAAATATTTTTTTAAATCTAAGCTTAATATTTCTAGGCCAATGGAAAACAACTGTCTCCAACTTTGCAGATATGCAGGAATAAGTAATTATATAACAGTTGTTTCAAAATTTAAAAGTGAAATATTTTTGTAGTTTTTATTCATAGTAAGTTTTTAGAACACTTTCCTGACATAAGGATATGGCAGGTTTTAAAGAAGTCGGGATCTCTGAGTTTGCTGATCACGGAGCTTCATATGAATATGGTTATTCTCTGAATGATATTACTCACTGCTACTGCAAGTAAATATTTGCCTTATTTAATAGCATTTTATGACCTGTACATACAGTTTGAGATAAGTGTCAGAATTAGCTTTTTTGTTATAACAACAGAAAGATGTACACAGCACTGCAATTCTCACTGTGAAAATTTACATGATATCTGTTTTCACACAATAGGGTTGGCTCTACAAGGAAAGAAATCAAGGTCTAAATTTATTTTTTTCTGTATATGTCTTACTTTTTTTCAGCTTTATTCATAGCACCTTTTAACAGGCTGAAGAACTTTCATATACTTATAGAACTGTAAATGGAAACTGGTGGAAAAGGCCTCTAATGGAACTGAGTCTAACCATTTAATTCAGCACTTCCATGCTCACCACTCAAACAGATCCCCAAATGTCATCTCCACACACTTTTTAACACTTTCAGGCAATATTTCCCAACAAATCAATTCTGGTCCATATATTTCTTCATCTAAGAACAAGTCAGTATAATGTAGGCAATCCTCTGGGCAATTTTTTCTTGTAACAAATATTTATGTGATATGCTTAAGCTTTCTTCCAATCACTAATTGTCTTTTTTTTCCAGCTTACTTACTACTATCTTCAAGAAGCTTTCACTATTTACAGTTTGGTTATTCTGTAGCTAAGTAATAGAATTGTGCAGACTATAAGACTGTCAATATTTTCTCCTGTGGGGTTTTTCAAGTCAAAATTCTCCTACATCTCTCTTAATGCATGTCATGGTTTAACCCCAGCTGGAAGCCAAGCCCCACAGAGTTACTCACTCACTCCCCCACCAGTAGGACTGGGAGAGAATTGGGAGAGTAAAAGTTAGAAAATTCACAGGCTGAGATGAAGGCAGTTTAACAGGGAAAGTGAAAATTGTGCACACAAGCAAAGCAAATGAAGGAATTACTTCACTGCTTCCCATGGGCAGGTAGGTAGGTGTTCAGCCATCTCCAGGAGCGCAGGACCCCATCATACATAGTGGTGACTTGGAAAACAAATGCCATCACTCCGAATGTCCTTCCCTTCATCCTTCTTGCCCCCAGTTTATGCACTGAGCATAATGTCAAATGGTCTGCAATATCCCTTTGGTCATTTTGGGCCACCTGTCCCTGATGTGTCTCCTCCCAGACTCCCATGCACTTCCAGTCTCCTCCCCTGTGTGGCAGCAAGAAAAGCAGAAAAGGCCTTGGCTGTGTGTAAGCACTGCTCAGCAATAACATCCCTGTATTACCAAGTCTGTGTTCAGCCCAAATTCAAAACATAGCCCCGTACCAGCCATTGTGAAGAGAACTAACCCTATCCCAGCCGAAACCAGCACAGTGCTGCTGAAGAGAAATACAGCCACCCAAAGTATCTGTCAGCCAGTTGTATTTCTTAGACCAGATACAAGAATCAAGCTTATTTCCATTTAACTCCTCTGGCTGATCCCCCATTAATGAGTCATGCCCACTCTCAGATATTCAGGCGTATGAACTCACAACAATCTTGATAAGGTTGCCAAAAAAAAGAGTATGTAAATGATTGGTGTCATTACAGATTTTCTTGAGAGCTAATTACAGTATAAAATTTTATTGTACCATCAGGAGTGAAAATTCTACCCTCAGCTAAAAAGAAAAAAAATATGTTTTTTTAGTGGTAGGTTTGCAATTTTTAAAAAATCTGGTATGATAGAAAAATCCTTATAACTCATCCATTTCACTGTCTCACATGCCTGTATTGCTGAAAACTAGCTCAAACTCTATGTTCGCATGCAGTTCGGAAAAGTTGTAAATTGCCCCTTTTTGTTAAGCTGATTGGCAGTTACATTTGGCCTCATGTAGAATGAATACCTTGTAACAAAATCATAAAACAGCTACAGGTAATTCTCTCCTTCTTCTGTTTGCATATTGTTACTCTTTAAGAGCAGAGACACACACAATAATTTACTGCTCTCTTCTGCTTATCAGGTTTTCATTGTTGTTATGATTCCTTTAAGACTAATATCTTTAAATCAGGAGGGTACCAACAGAAAAGACCCTGAAGTAGTGCTCTGTAGCAACTACTAGGAAGAGAAGTGATATTTTGAGTAGAGGTATGAAGCAGAAGGAAATGTTTGTATGTTTAATAGGCTTGTATTTTATAATGTGCTTTACATGGAAGTAACTGGTTGATTAAAAAAGGTTATGAGTATAGGACGGGGAAAGATGGTGCTTTAGAAAAAACATGAGCAAAAGTGTATTAATGTAGGTTCAATGGGGAAGTAACCAGTTTTTCTATTTTTAAATGTTTGGGGCTTTTTTTTGATGGCTCACAGTGGCTTTCTGGGTACTGTTGATATGGAGGGGGGACTTCAAGGCAGAATACTTGATACCAATAATATTTTAGTTTTACTCCTAAATTACAGATACATTTCCTAATTATTTTTACCTTTGTATATTTTCACACCTAGTATGAGTGAGAGTAGTGGTAGAAGACCATAAGAAATCTCCTGTCATTCACTCAAGTACTGACAAATGAGAAATCACTTATTTTTTCTGAGCCTTCATAGAGCATGGTCATTTTAACCTGTGAAAAATGGACAGATTTTTATTTGGCAATGCCTTCTATCCAGTTTCCTTAGGAACAAAAAGTTATGTAGGACACAGACATTCAGACAGAAACAGACCTCAAATGTTATACATATTCCAAAATTGGGAGATTAAAATGAATTTAATTTTGCTCTAACACTATGTGTGACTTTCTCTTTAGGGTGGTGGTTTAATTTCTATTTGTTTTGCTATTCTATTGTTTTTCTATTTTACACTTTGATAAAGTTTTACTTCAGCTGACTTTTTTATCTTCTTTTGCACTTTGTGTACTTTGTACATGTCATTGCTCAGTAACTCACAGTAGCTGCACTCCTTAAAAGGAATAGGTTCAGAGAAACATTCTTACTGGCCCAAACTAGTCTGACAGGTTCAATGACCCCAAATACTGCTGCAGTGAAAAATATTCCAGATTCAACCACCTTCCAAATGCACACTATTTAACATATTCTTACCCTTTAACAGAAATGCCTGGATTAAAGGATATAAATTTAAGTAGCACTTAGAATGTGAATAATTAATTGTATAAAAATCACAAACCAGTCCAATTCTCAAAAGGCAAAACTTGTCCTTGCAGTAGGACTGCTTTGGAAACAACCAGCAGCAGCTTAAGCTTCTTTCTACTAGGAGTCTGAGACTTATCATGGCCAGATTTTACTGATCTAATTAATGGTAGGTTAATCTCATCTGGCAGTGTGAAGTTATCCACTATCCTAATGCTGCAAACAAACTAGAAATTATGACAGCAAAATAAAACTGGTGGTGTACCTTATCTCCTGAGAGAAGTAAAAAAGACATTATGGATGACCAAATGAGGAAGTATGTTTCATATTATCATTCTTGTGACAGGGTAAGTTCAGGACCTCTCAGAAATCCTAAATGTTTGGTTACATAGGATAATTTTCCCAAGTAAATCCACATGTGCGTGCTGATATTAATATTTACTAATGTTTTGTTTTGTAAAGATTTATGGTGTGGTGCAATGAAGGAGCTTATTGCGCATTAATTATAAGTCTGCTATCCTGAGGTATGAGGAAAGAATTCCATCTTTTTATTATTAACACCACTAATTAAGATTAATGTTACATAAATGATTCTGTATCTGCAGAGAGATTAAACCCACCATCTCCTGTTAGAGTGATGTCCTAGCAGCAGTCTTCTCTGAGGTTTAAGTATTTTATAATGCTGGTAAAAATACATTAGTAACGGCAGATTCAGAAGAGCTTAGAAACATTGGATTAAATATTGTCTGGGAAATAATACATGTTTTTTCTGCTGGCAAGTATAATAAAGTTTTGCAATTTTTTAAATATTTTTATATAAACATATATTAATGTTATACAGTATATTTAAATATATATAATTATATCAACTTTTTAAAAGTTTTTTATATTTTCGTTTTAGTAGTCTAAACTTCACCAAAAATAACTGCATTACCTCCCACAAGTCTGTTTAGATGGACTGGTTTTACTCTCTGCACTCCATTGACTGTACATAGAAGGCAGGAGAGCAATTCCACTGGATCACATCACAAACATCGCAGAGCTGGAACAGGAAGAACAGGAAGCTTGAGTATAATCACTGTTGTTCAGTTTGTCATAAAGCACTCAGTAAACATTCAGGTGAATATTTTTGAAAATTTATCAGGGTGTTTACTTATACTTAATGTTGGCAGTGTGTAATTAGTTAAACTACATCTCATTGTAGCCCAACAGCACCATGGTTCCACTCTTCCCATGTTTCTCTTGGAGTGCCCAATTTATTAAAATTTTACATTAAATGAAACAATATTTTTTTGGAATTTCTGGCTGCAGGCTATCTGGGCCTGTTTTAATTTCTACTCAATATTTTGCACAATTATCCTTAGTGACAAATGGATTAGAAAGTATTTAACCATACTCACTTGACAGCACCTTGCTATGTTCCCTTCAGAAATATACCAGACATAGGCAGCTGGTATATCTGCTTCCTAATCTCTTCATATTTATGTTTTACCATTTGGGTAAAACCAAGTAGGACATATGATATTGCTAATATTATTCTAATGTACTTAAAAGTATCTGTTTTTTAGTGCTACATCATCCTTTGGTATTCCCTTTAACTATTCTTATACTCCCTACCCTTGAATTCTGATGATTTACAACTAGATCCTTTTTTCTGTGTTGTACTGCCTTTCACTTCCCTTTGCTACTGAGTAAAAATGAACATACAGCAGTATCTGTCTTACTACTGAATCTTCATTATTAATCTAGTAACTGTCTTAAAAGTTTTGGTCTGTCTTTGCAGAACTGTGTGCTTTTTATTCCATGCATCTCAAAATTTTCCCAAGCTGTTGTAAACTGGCATTTTCAAAATATCAAGTACATAAATGACTTCCAGGGCCCTTCCTTTCTCACCAGTAATAAATACCAAGTATTGGGATTTTTCGGTCTGAAGAGGAGGCTCAGGGGAGACCTTATGGCTCTCTGCAACTTCCTGACAGAAGGCTGTAGTGAGGTGGGGTCAGTCAGGTAATAAGCTCATGTAATAACAAAAGGAGAAGAGGAAATGATCTCAGGTTGTGCCACGGGAGATTAAGACTATTAGGGAAACTTCACTGTAAGGGTTGTCAGGCTCTGGAACAGTCTGCCCCATGAAGTGGCTGAGTCACCAGTGGCTGAGTCTGAGAAATTTAAAAGCTTAGTAGATTTGGCAGTTAGGGAGACATGGGTTAGTGGTCAGCATAGCAGCTGGACTCACTGGTTGGACTTGGTGATCTTAAAGGCTTTTCCAACCTAAATGATCCTGGTTGTAAATTGTATGAACTTTCTGAAGAGATACCTACATATACACACACACACACACAAGTGTGCATACATATGTACACAGGTACATAAATAGGTGGTTGATACTGTCTACTGTGCAAGCCTGGCTAAGTAAGCATGACTAAATGACCCCAGCTTATTGTAAGGATAGGGACAATTCCCATCCGGGGAAATAAAGGACACCCCTGGACTGATGAGAGCATGCCGACAATGAGAGGATGACCCCAGCACCTCCAACAGCTCTGCCAAGCCCTGCTATCACCTTGTGTCACAGGGCAGCCAGATGGACGCCGTGGATGTTTCACTGGAGACAGCAGCGGACGGATGGTGACATTCCAGAGGCGGGAATCGCTGTGCAGAGCAGCGGTGTGTGTGTGCGTGCGGCGGCGGGGGGACACGGGCTGGCTGTGAATTTTTGGTGATGCTGCACGACCCCCGGCAGGGAAGCGCGGAAGCAGCGAGGGGCTGTGGTGGCCCCGAGTGGCTCAGATGGAAGTGGGGGGCTGGTGGTACTGTGCGAGAGGCGGGCTGCCGTGCGAGGGACAGGGAGCACAGCGGGTCAGGAGCGGCCGGGCTCCGGTGCCAGCGTCCCGGGACCCCCGACCCGCCGGGCCAGCCGCGCTCCCCGCGGGCGGCACCGCACGGGCTGCGCTGGCTTTCCTCCTCAGCCTGGCACCAGCCCCAGCCAGGAAGCTTCTCGCCCACTTTTTCTTCCCTCCCGTTCCCCTGGGGAGAGCGCAAGGAGGCAGAGTCAGGAGGGGCGCCTGGCTCTCACAAGGTACTCCTGGTCTGTTGACCACAGCATGCATGATCTTCCCGTTATCACTGTAGTCTCTGAAACCTAATCCTCTTCAGCCAGCAGCAAAACCATAGCTGTACTTGAATGTAAAATATCAAGAAAGTCACACTCTTGTAGAAAACACCTTTAAAATAAACTTGTTTAACACACACAAAAAAAAATTTAAATCAAACAAAATACAACTTATAGCTTTCATTAACAACTATGAAATTACAATGGTTTTACAATAACTTTTTGAAAATTCTTTGCATAGGTAAGCATTATCTGTAAGACCGTGACACTCTCAGACATCACAAAATGCCTGGATATGCTTGCTATGTCAATAGAAATGTGCATGTACAAATAGAAAAATGTGCTTAAAAGCATTTGTACCTGTCTCTGATGAAAGAAGTAAAATAATGCAGCCTGACATCAGCTTAGTGTTGAATTCTTTATGTCATTATTTATATATGCCATTTTCCAAATGTCACAGCTCTTGAATTTTCTGCTAGGTAGTATATGCACAGATATATTCTCAACTTGTGTTTTATTTAATAACAGCCTTGTAGTCTTGGCAAAATGCCTCACACTTTACCATTTTCATTTTCAAAGGAACTTATATTAAGTGGTATGATGTATACCACACTGTTTTCCCAGTGTATTTTTGGCCCAAGCATAATAGTCTTCTGCAATAAGAACCTCCCCTCCTGCACCAGTAACTTTGGTCTGTGGATGCTTCACATTCCAGTGTCTTGCCTATTGTCACCATAGGTATCAGTACGTGGTTAATGGCCAGCTGTCATTACCTACGTCTTCTTTTGCCACTTGAGAAAGGCATCTTCTTACAGAACAGTACCTATATATTTCATACCACATATCAAATCCTGCCTGATGTCACAGGCTTGATGTAGTTGCAGGCTCAACATCAACATAAACCTGGGAACTCAGAGGCTCAAACAACATGGCTGAAAACTGTTTTCTGGAATGTGTGTGTAGGTTGTCATAAGTCTTCCCAGCTCCTTTGGGAGGTTTTGTTTGTTTGTTGGAGCTGGTTTTCGTGGTTGGGTGTGGTTTTGGTTTTTTGTTGTTGTTTGGTTGGTTTTTTATGTATAAAATAATAGGAAGAAAACAGGTATCTATGTTGTAGAGAAATTTTGTTCCACAAAAGCAGCAGCCCATCTACTTTTGCTTTGAACACGGGAACATCTGACACCATGACTTTCTGTTACAACTTCCATTGTCTAGGGACCTGGGTTCACAGCTGACACAGCAGGCCAAGGTGATCGCTGTGCACTGAACGCCAATTTCCACGTACCTATAAGCACTTTAAACAATGCTTGTCAGCCTAAGTGGTGGAAATACACACTTTCTTTTAATGCTTCTGTCACTTACAGTGACAAAGTGCCTCTGTCACTTACAGACCTTCAACTACCAAGTTAATGTTTGGAAATTTCAGATAATCATCTGTAAAATAAACCTCTTCTGAGAAGTAGATTTGTTTTCCATAGATGTGAGTGGAATTGAAGTTTTACTCAAAAGACTTCCAGGCAGACAAGGGAAACTATTTTCTCCTAAACTGTGTTGGTCACAGAATTATTGAAAGCAAAGACTAAGCCTGTATGAATAGATTGCAGAAAATGAAATCTGCAGCAGCTAAATTTGTCTGCCCTATCATTAATTTCTTGTGGTTAGGACCTGTCTTTTTGCCTGATGTGCAATAGAAGGCTAAAGGTCATACCTGTGGCTCTCCAAAACAGCAAATCAAACATTAAATAATTGAGAGCTGAGGAAAGGTGTTACACTGTTTTTGTAGCCTAGGGTAAGATAACCATTTTTCCTATTTCTATTAGAAAAACTGAAGAATTGTTAATTCAGAAAGACTATGCTAGGATACTGAAGTAATATTTTCTACTGAGAAGATAAATGAAATAATTAAATTATGTGTATTTTGCAAGTAAACTGCCAAAATCTGCATGACTGGGAACGTAAGGTTTGCCTTCTATGCCATGCACATTATCCCCCTCTGCAATTTGGAGGCATCCATTTAAGCATCCCACAATGTAGGTATTGTGAGTGTGCATTTCTCAACTCTTGAACATCAGAGTAAGGGAGAAAGAACTTTAAACCTACATTGCTTTGAACTGCAAAATGTTTAGAGTCTCCGAGAGAGATGCTAGTAAAGTAACTCAAACCCAGTTTGTTTTTTTTCCTATTAACCTTGAACAAGTGAACAGTCAACTAAACTACTTACAAATGATTTCTCAGTTTATGCAAACTTTTCTCTGGTTAGGAAATTTGTTGTGTTTGTTTACATTTCCACTATCATCTATCTACACTATCATTAAGCCCTGTATTTACCTTCTAGCTATGTAATGTTTTGCTCTTCTGGCTTTTAATTGACGATTATGTTTTGCTATCTACAATGGAGTTGCTTTTGTTTTGTATTAGCAGAAATAAAATCAGCATGTATAAATGTGAATATGTATCAAAAGAGAATTATTTAATCCATAACCACAAAAATCTTCCACTTGTAGCACCAGTTCTGTAACTTCTTACAAGAGAGTCCAACGATTTCTAGAGACCATATTAAATAATACTGAAAATCAATTAAGCTGTTTTTACATGTATTAGTCATAACATTATTTGAACACTTCCGACATCTGGTAAAGAATCTGAATAATATGATTATGTATATAAGATGAGGACAACTGATTTCTTCTTAGTACCACAACAGCCTATTGCATTTCAAGAGGAATAGCTCCATCAGTTAAATTATATATATAAATGATTTATACATTAAAAGATTATTATGCAAAGGAAGTATCAAATTTGACTACGTTTATATCTAGCCTTTTGCCTCTCAATTACACTCAGGTTGCTTAACTTCAGCAAAGTGAGATGAAACAGTGAAGTTCTAAAGCACTCAAAGAAAAAACTTTTATAATAATAGTAAATCAGTTAATTTCTTGAGCTAAAATAAATAAGGTCTTATCAGTAACTGTGATGGTTCTCCTAAAAACATGAAAAAAGAGAGGAGAGTAGTCACCAAGACATTGTTAAAAACATTATTTTGCCTTTCCAAAATCAGCAATTGAAATAAACCAAGTATTCTGCAGCATGTGACAACAGATTAATTAACATCTAGTATACAATAAACACACTTGTGTGCACAAGTAATTGACAATTGTTAAGAGACTCCAGATACTTCACTGTGAGATAAACAGAATTTTATTTTTAGGGAGAGAGTGATTCCTCTTTATAATAAATGTATAAAAGTGCAATATCGTAAATATTTACTGCATGCAAGTATCTTTTGTTGTTGTTGTTAGCATAATATAAAGTAACCTTATGCAAAAGTCTCTGCAAGAATACATCTTGAACTTATTCTTGAATTAATGCATCTCTTCAGTTGAGTGCCAGCCTGATCATTGCATTAACCACCTCATACAGGACTGCAGGAAAAAAGGCAAATTTTCAGCAACATCTTAGTAAACAGCTCTCTACTGACAATGCAAAATGACATATTAAAATGGCAAAATTTGGCCCGTGTTTGCTTACTACATCATTCAAGTGACTGTATTCCAACTATAGTGCTATAGTTTTCTGAAATGCATGCCCAAAAGGCTAATTGTATCTGCCCCTGATTACAGGAATCTTCTGCAGCTGTTCTTATTCACAATTTGTCTTTAATGCAGCCAGTATGATCAACTCTGCAATGACTACCAGAATTGAATCTGGTATGTCAAGGAACCTTCTCTTTGAGGCAAACAGGATAAAGGAAAGATACCAGAAAATAATCAAAACAGCAGTAGGAAAAAGATTAAGCAGAAAGTGCGTTCCTCTTCAGCTGTACTACACATCATCAGTTGTTGAATTTTACCAGACCAATTTAATTCACAAGGATCAGAAAGTATTTCAGAGTGCACATACATAAAGCAATATTGTACTTTCTTTAGATGGCAGGAAGCAATTTATGAGTGTGATATTAAATACGTATGAATGGAGAAAGAAGTGCCTTGGATAAGACACAGTAAACCTTAAATGTCATGCCCAGCAACACAGTATTTTAAATAAGAAAGAAAACATTTTCTTTTTAGAGCTTACTGGAAAAGAACAAATTTTGGGTTGTTTGGTTTTTTTTTTTGGGGGGGGGGTTTGTTTTTTGTTTTTTTTTTTTTGGTGGGATGAATAAAAGTCCAATTTTTGTATTTTTCCATCCCTAACACTAAGTTTGACTTCTTGGCACCAGGCATCTGACTACAGTTGCATTTAGTCCATGTATACAGAAACTTGTGATTCTTAAAGGGGAGCAAGAAAATTTTCCTTGTTCTGTAATTCCTTTATTGTTTTTCTTTCAGAATAAGTATGCAATCAAGGCCTTTAAAAATGAAAAGTGCAACACTTCCAAGCCAGAATATCTAATAGTGCATAAAATGAATGGTTTAGAAACTACAGCACTAGGACGATGTTTTCAGGAAGGAAAGCGTTACTCCCACTTTTCCTAATTTCTAAGCCTTTGGGCCACACAATTCTACCCATTCCACTTGGTCAGCTTAGTACTGCTTGGAACCATTGGTCAGCCAAACTGGCTGAAATCCCTGAAAATTAGACTAATTAAGCAGCCAAGCAAGAAGAGCAAAAGTAAGATTTTTTTTTTTTTCCCCACCCAGTTAATTGACAAAGCAGCAGGACTGACATAAGGGAGAGGGAATGCTCTGAGCAGATGAAAACCAGGATCAGAGAAGGTCTTGGAGGGTTGCTCCTTTTAATTCTAATGAGCTGTGAGAGGGGGTCTGGTACCTTTGTATCAGATACTGATACCAGGTGTGCTCCTGAGGATGTGGCAATTCTGTATTTTGTGGCAGTTTTAAAATACTCTGGAACTCCTAGATGTTTGGGACAATATCCTACAAAGTGCTTGGTAATTGGGTGAGATATCATAGCATCTTGATGTAAGATTTTAATCACAAGTATGCACAACTTATCACACAGATATAGTTTCTACTTCTATTTCACATATCTGAAGGTCACAATGACACTGTAGTTTGTTGACATTATCTTCACTGAGACACAAGACATAAAACAAATCCTTCCCTAGTGACTGATCCTTCTCCCATACATTCTACAACTGGAAAGAAAAATGAGGAACCATTCACTCTTGACTTTGCTTAGGCAAATGTTTTGCCCTCCAGGATTCTTACCTCAACTGTTTCGTTCACTTAATAGAGAACCAACTAATTTTTGCAACTTGCCTGAAATACTGTTTCTTCAGTAATGATGATCTAAGATCCACTGGTTATTGACCACGTAAGAGTCAAATTCCTGAAAAGTAGCACATAGGCCTCTTTCTGTTACTCCTATCATGACATAGGTGAACAAAAAGACCTAAGAAACACACTACTCTTGCAGTAGTACTGCAATCATCCAAAACTCCTTAAGAAATTTTCCTGTCTGCAAAGTCTGAGTTTCCTTTTCCTGAGACACAGGTTTTCTTTTCTCCCATGCTTCCGAGTTTCCATTGTACACAAGCCAAAAAAACCCCAAACTTTTTATAATACTGTCCAATTACCTTCTCCACTGTAACACACCCTAAATGTTTTGAACATCTGGCTGTTAGAAAGATACTCTGGAAATTGTAGTATTTAGACAATGATGATGGAGCATGTATAATTAAAAAGCAATTTTGAAGTAATATATCTCTCCAGCATTTACCATAATAAGAAGCATTTTGTGAGAACAGTAAGTCTGAATGTTCCAGAAAAACTAAATTTCGAGGAATGAAGATATAATATGAAGATATGGCCCAAAATTACTGTATTTTTAACCAACAACATTTTTGAGGGGCAGAAACTGTACAATATTAGTTTTTCAAAAAAACTATTTCCATCCCTCAAGCAACACACAATACATGCATTTAAGTGACACTTTAAGAACAGCAAATATTATTTTTAAATACTCAAGTTTAAAAATGCATCTGACACTCCTTCCTTAAAAGAATAAAAATATTAAGAACTGGTGAAATAAGGATTTCCTGCAGCATCATAAATGAGGAAATCAGCTTAAACTGTATACTGAGAGCAAAAAAACTTCAAATAATTTACATTAAACTTGATGTATCTTTTGACACTGTTTTCAAAATCTCTGTTCTCTATCTATCTGCAGCATGGCTACTGTGAAAAAGCAAACCTACAGTAAAATTCTTTAATCATCTAAATTGTGACCCCAATGTATTGAATAGGTAGAAAAATGTCTTGTTTGACTGAAAGAACTCAAAATGCTACAGATAACCAAAAGGCAAAACAGAAGAAATATCAGTAGCTCCTCTTCTCAAAACTAAAGCTATTGTTTTGCAAGACTACTAAACTAACAAGCTGCAAAGGCTTTAGTTGTTTCATGTCTATTAAATTCCAGAATTTATGGTTCATGTTAAAAGAGGGGCCATATTTGTAAAAGTGTCAATTTCTAAAATACCACGGTTAATTAAATACCAGGACATTTAAATTTTCTAAATTATTTATGTCAGTCTTTCCAAAACATAGCTACTGTACGAATCTCTTAACTAGAGGTAGGTCATGTGTAGGCCTTGTTAATATGCTGTGAACACTTCATTAGTTCACTAATGTAATAGTTTGCAGGGTAACTATGCACAGAGCTCCAAGAATAGCAGCACATGTAATAAATTAAATGTCTAAATTTTATTTTTTTCATGTGGATTAACATGTATTTGTTTTCTCCTAATACTTCATTCTTTTGTGAAGAATGTTTAACAAGGAAAGGGTCATGAGGTTGAGTTATCTGAAAGTCTTCTGCACCTTACAACTCAAGGCTGGGAGTCTAGCAATATCTATATGCAGCCCTTTTCCCCCCTATAGTTTTTGCAAATCATGCAGTCAATTCTGACTGTTATCCAGCATTAAAAGTCTCTTCTCCGTTTTCAAACTTTAAAAAGAGATTCACAATCGTGTGGCAGTATGATTAAAAAGTACAGTCCATACACCTTGACAATCAAAAGAGACTGAATTATAAAAAGTAAACTGTCCTTTTAGCTGCATCATCCTACATCTGTAAGGACAGTGACAGTTAATTTGTGAAAAAGGCAAGTTCCAGGTTTCTGTAAAACACATATTATAGCTTTCTTGTGCTAGTGAACATTTAGAATACACAGGTTCCCAGGACATTTTCCTTCCCTCCTCCCCCATTTAAAACATTCAAAGGAAACACATCATTTTGGCCAAGTTAAAAGGGTTTCTGTCTTCTGTTTTTGCCTTCAGCTTCATGTTAGAGGCACAGACTTCTGGACTTAAGCACTATAAGGCATAGTAGAAACCACCAATTAAAACAACAGCAACACCACCACCACCACAATGGAATATACTACAAGTGGGAACAGCTGTGTTATTTAAAAAGAAAATGTTTTGTAAACTATCATACTGCAATGCTGTGTTAGGTGATTCATGTAAAGCTTGCCTTGACATGCCAAATATTTTTTTCCCAGAACATGCTCAAATGATCTAAACATTGCCACAGGTTCAACTTACCTAAAAAATACCAGAAAATAGCCCAGTGGCACACACTCTTGAAAACTTTTGCAATCACAATATAACTATAAAGCATGAGTAAACTCTTGTTTTGTTTTTATACAAAACTTGGAACCACATTTCCTTCTCACCCATCCAATATCCCATAAGGAAAAAAAAAATTTAAAAACCCCAAACTGTTGTTAGACACCACTGTCTAGGCCTTTTGTTTGGTTGTGTTTCTTTTTTTTTTTTTCTTTTCCCTCTTTTTTTTTTTTTTTTTTCTCCCTTTTTTGCCTACAGTTCCATTTATAGCACTGAATCCAGTGTGGGCAATGTATTCCCAGATTAAAAAAAGGGATATTATCAACAGCAGAACTGTAAAAACAGAAGCTCTGTTACATTTATAGCATGATCAGGACCAATTCTGTTGAGCTGTATGTAAGAAAGAGTCACTGCTCTGATCCCCTATTCAAAATGTCAGTGTCACTTTTTATAATCTAGATCTACCTGCTTTAGCTTAATTAAATAAAACACTTTACCTCCTTAAAATCATTAACAATAGTGACTTTTTGGTTGTTGTTTTTATACCGAAGGTTTCCAGAGTTTCTGAAAGACTGAGCTGATGTTTCGTGTTTTATCATGGTATTTTTAGGGCAACAGCATATATGCATTTGTACTTAGGTACAACAGTTTGAAATACCTCTGAATTTACTTTTCCAATAAAAGTATCAGAAAAGTGAAAGCAACCTAATGCAAATCAGTCAAATAAAAAATTAAATTTCTATTTAAAGTTTATGTTCCAATATGAGATATAATAGCATAAGTTCTTCTAATATAATTATTTTTTACAGCTGTATAAAGCCCTGACAAGATTTGAGCACTGTTTTGAGTGTGAATCATCTCTGTCTTGGTGTCTCCAATTTACTTCTACTCAGGAATGTGCAAATGATTTTATACAGCACGATGCTAGTACCGCTCTGTACTATAGTATTTTCTTTTGTAAATAAAAACAACAACAAATCCCTAGTCAGAAAGAAACTGACAAAATTTACATTCTTCTCTCTTAAAAAAGTAAATAAAATAACATTATTTAAAATGTGAATTAGCTATAAGACATACAATACAATTACATAGATACATATCAATACAGCACATTCAATTTGCCAAAAATTAATGATTACAAAGCCAATATGGATGCTGCCATATATATATATATATATATATATATGTATGTACAATGATTATAGCATTCATAATTGCACTATACCTACAACCAGTTTTAAATTACAAGGTGTTTTTAGAGGGAGCAAAAAATAGCAACTGTTCTTATTATCGTTCTTTTGGATTTGGGAGGGTTTCAGATGAAAAATATCTCATTAATATTTATTGTTAACTTTGGTAATCAACTAATAAGCCATTCTTTTGTCACCTCCCATCTGCTGCTATGTGGCAGCTATTTTTGTGTTAAGTGCACTCTAGTGCCCGTTGGCATCATAGATAATCAATCCAATTACATGTATGAACTCTACACAGAGTTTTCTTGCTAGCAATCTTGCACCTGATCAAAAAACCTTTCGACCTAAGCTGCAGAACAAAGGCTCAACAATGTGTGCTGCACTTTTGTTGTTAAAAATTGCACATTTAAATTTCAAGAATGATTTTCTCACTACTTCATTTACATTTATAAATCTCTTCTAAAGAACACTGAGAGAGGCTTTTTTGCATGAAAGCCTATCAAATGCCTGTGAATCAATTAACAATTAACTTTATCAAAAAAGGTTCCTGAATGTGATCTCTCATCAATAACTTCTTGTAACACAACTGAAGGTGCCTTGACATTATTACAGAAAACAATCTCATGTCATGACTTACAAAATGAGAGATCTACATTATCTTTAAATTACTAGTCACATGCGGGTACAAAAGAAATTACCATGGTACACCTTATAGAATATTCACTTACATGTTGGTTTTGGCATTAGAAAATGGTACACTTTCTAAAAAAGGGAACACATGAGCTGAAACTGTGTGTGTTAATCATTTGGCAGTTGATTCAATCAGGTCAGTTCCCAACCCATCCATTTGGCATTTCAATCAGCATCTTATGTTTCAAGCGCATTGGTTTTATAAAAAGCCAGATTTGGCAACATGAATTTTGTACAATAAAAATAATTTTTCTACTGTGGAAAACGAACATTTAAAAAAGCTCTAACTTAGGAAAAAACACCCCACACAACTGAGAAAAACATTGTTTCAGGCTGCAGCCACTGGGGAAAATGTAGTGTCTATGACTTTTCTATTTGGCATTTGTGAATAAAAGAAGAGAGAAAAAATGGCACATGGCAATTAAAAAGAGGTTCTAACATATTCCATGTACATCCCAGATTGTGTCTTAATTACTTCATTACTGTCTTCTGCGCACCTTTCTTAACTGTAAAACTATGGTTACATTTATGATCCTTAGACAACTGTAATTCTATTTTGCATTCCCAATATTCTAGTCTCAGAAGTGAAGACAGAATGAAGACACCCATGTAAAGAATTTAAAAATCACAGTATCAATACTTTTTTGATCCTTCAAAGAAAGTACACACTATAAAATTAGGATGACTGATGACTTAAAACTGTGATGATAGTGTTTTCCTGACCAAATAATTCAACAGAAAATATTTCACGCAGGAATGCAACTGGGGGGTAAAAAATGGCCATTGTACCTTTTAAAAGATAAGGGGAGTAGGAAAGGAGGGGTAGAGAAAGGGTTAGGTAAAGAGGAAAACAGCTTGATTTTGCTTCAATAGCAAAAAACTGCTATCCTTTGTAAATGTACGACTGAGAATTTGAAACACATTGAGTCACACGGTTTTGCCTAAAAAATGAGGAAATGTGCTGTGAATGTACTTCAGCATCTTTTGTTTTTCCTCCACATACTTTAAATAAAATTGTAATATTAACTACAAACTCTGTGGACATTCACAGAGTCCAGGCCAGCAATAAATTAGTATTATGCAAATTGTTTTCACAGATTATAATACAGTCCCTCTTGTATGTCTTAAATCACAGAAAGTTGGTTTTGGAGGACGCCCCAGGTACAGTTAGACCAGGTTGTACTCCTTCAGGTTTAACTGTAGGATTGTGTCCTTGACAGCAGCAAAGACGAAGCGGATGTTCTCTGTGTCTGTAGCACATGTGAAGTGAGAGTAGATAATTTTGTCACTGTCTGGATTCAGGTCTACGAACATCTTCAGGATGAACTCTCGTGCTGCCTGTGCATCCCGCTGTGGTCCTGTAAGAAAAATTCAGTTTTCTTAAAGTCTACTTCATATTTCCACTTCTTTAAAAGAAAATAAGGAAGGTTTTGTCTGTGATCCCCACCTAAAAGAAGATGAGGAACCTTTTACTAATCAATAGTATCATATACTGGCTGTATTCCTTGTGGTAGGAACTATTAAAAATAAAGATGGAAGGAAATTTCAGATGTCCACCAAGTCAGAGCTGCTCTTTCACTGCTGACTATCTTTTCTTCACCAAGATAAATCACCGTCTTTTAAAAAAATTAGCTATATAATTAAATCTTTTAAAAGTTAGTAGAAATGGTGACTGTTCAGTCTAAACATACTATATTTAAATTATACTTCAGTTTTTTTAGCACTGCAAAATTTACTAGTTCCATATGGATTTTAGGAGGAAGCACAGAGAAATCATATCCTGAACTGGGTCTGACACTGTCATCAACAGAACTTAATTTACTTTAAGTGATAATAAAATACACAGCTGCTCTCCAGCTGAAACTGTTGTCTGTAAAAGGCTCATGTTCTAACCAATTTAAAGTATCTAGTATTTTATCTGATATCTAAATTATGTATGCTAATGATCCTATCAGATCTAAATTAAAGTTGTAACTCTCAGAAGGGCAGTCAATCTAACCAAACTAAACTAAAAGATCGCAGAAGGTAAAGTAATTACTTCCAGCCTCGAATAGTGAGGATTCATTCATGTTCACAGCCAAAAGAGCAGTCCAGAAGCAAGAACATAAGCCACATGCTGGTGAATCCTATTCCATTTTCTAGTGCTGCCACCAAAAGTCATTGTTCCCTTGCTCTCATGCTTCTGAAATGTGGGTTTCTACAGAACACACATTTTCTGCCCTGCTACCTCCTCCTATTCACTTCATTTGTCCTGTTGTTACACAGCAAGACAAATACCTCCACCCAGCTGTTATGGTGTAGCTCTGTCCTTCAGTAATTATAAAATCAATAGTTTTATGCCCAGTACATGTCCAGACATTTTAAAAACTTGGTAACAGACCTTATTTTTAATACTTCAAGCTTAAAATTTGTAACACTTCCAGATTGTGTAACTGTAAAATTTAGGAAGGCAATGTATGGAAGAGAAAGCACATACTTTCTGGTGCGCTGCAAATCTGCGTGGTGAGGGAGTAAGCTTTGGCAGTAAATGGGTGTATGCACATGAACAGATGTACATATATGTACATACATACATAGATTACACATTTTCTGAGATTTAGGGATATAAAAAGATAATAAGCTCTCTGAGGCAGGACAGAGGACTGTCCAACACTTCTACAGCTTCTAAAACACAACAGGCTCAAGCCTTTAGCTTGGTCACTAGACTCTATTATAGATAAAGAGCAGCAATATTAAGTCTCACAATAGCACATATATATGTGAGTATTTATGAAGAAAATTCTTGGGCTTCCAAAGACAATGATTTCTGCAAAATAAATCACTTCATTTTTTAGACAGTTTCCTAGAATTTTGTTAAACAGTTTCACAGTAGCTACACACATCATTTTCTCAAGATCTGTTGGCCTATTCAGAGATACACGCAAATTCGCACACCTCTACTCTTATGTTATCTAAACTTTTATCTGACTGAGGTTCAAGAAGAGAGAAGTATGTTTATGATCTCAGGAACTTAAAAAAAATTGAGTGAGTTAATTTTAAATTCAGATGGCAAAGTGGTTCTAGAAAAGAACTATCATATGAATTAGTAGCTTTCTTGCCCACTGCTCTCCCTTAATCAGAAGTTTTCAACGAATGGCTCTATATGATACCATGAATATCTATGTAACAAGTGCTTCATCAGTATTTTTCTCTTCTTTTTTTCCAAACTATAGCCTCTTTTTGTGTTTGCCCTCTCTCCCTCTCCCAGCCTGTGAGTCCATTGCCTAGTACTAGCATACCAAGTGTGGCTTCATGGGACACACTGACCTAGGAGCATGGCTCGGCCTCCCTTTCAAAGCTCTTACTAATGCACCATGCAGCAGAACTCCTTAACTTAATCCATCCAATTTGCCACCCTGGACAGCAGTTCTCATCCCTAAGCTACTTTGTGAAGGTGAGAGAAGCAACCCAGCATTAAAATACCTATTTTTGATACCTTCCTCATATCTCCCACTTCCCATAGCCCCATTGTACGGGGGTAGAAGAGGGGACCATGTGGTGACCTCTGTGAGCCACAGACTCCACCCTGCCACCAGAAGTAATCATATCATACTGTAACTTTTTCTCTGGAGTTAGGTCCTGCAAGATCTACAGAATTAGGAAACAAAAGATTCTTGAAGACTTGCAGGTCTTGACTCCCACATCCTTGTTAGTCCATAATGGTCTTTTCCCCTCACCAATGACAACAGAGAAGAGAAACAAAGTTTCTTTGAACTGTTTGAATTATTTTTTTTTCCCAGACAAGCATTTTACACAGGCTTTATCATCATTTGAGAGGAGGTAACAGAGCAGACTGTAGGGACTACTCACCTTTGCAATGTGATCTAGGGAACTTGTTACACAAAGTAAATTCAAAAGAACAAGCATATTTCTATTCAACTGCCAGCTCTCTTCTGTACATTACTATGGAACTAAATTTACACTGACTCATAAATAGTGTCATCTGATCCTGCAGGCTTTTTACTGTTCTTGTCCTCTTTAACAGAAAACAAGAAGTATATCTTTCCCCTTATTACTTTCCATATTTGAACATGAGAGTTTTAATTTTTTTCCCAGCTTCCCAATCAGCTATTCTTTCTGGTGGGGACAAAATTGATTCTCTCTTTAAAAAAAAGGAACATTTAGTTCTTTAGGCCTCTTATTATATGAGTTTGATTTTTCTCTGTTATCAAGGCCTCCTCCACTCAGTTACCTCAAAATATGTAGCTTTTCCCCTCATGAGAACTTCCTGAAAGTACAGCTTTAATAGAAACACTTATACAGCCTACAGTTTTTTTTTATGGACATACATATTACCTTCACATAATCAATGTAAAATTAAAACACAATTTTAAAAGGTACAATAAAAGCGTAGAAGGGGTGGTTGCTTGTTTCTCTGAATGTTACAGAGAGTTTATGGCACTTCTCCTTAGGTATTCAATCTTACATGAAAGCAAACACCAAAAATATAGAAGACTATATGTACAATTAAGGAGTATGCTTCTATTTATTTTTAACTCTTGTATTTCACCCTAACTTTTAAAAAATGACAGAAAATGGTTCACTACTAATATGACAATACTTATGTAAAAGTCAAAATCTCCCAATAGAGGTTCTGTCATCCCACCCACGAGTCATTGCAGTATAAACCAAAATATTAGCAATCTAAAAATTCCACAAAAGTTCAATCATATTTTACATTTTTTTAGTATTTTTTAAAGGAATATACCAAAGGATCTATCTGTCTAGCATTTGGTCAAAGCTAGCACAATTTGCCAGTACTACAGTGTAAATAGAAAATGAGCTCTGATGTCATTATACTTACCATCATACTCTGGAAAATAATCAACTAGATGGGAGTACATAATTTTCTCCTCCAGAAGATCTTTCTTATTTAAGAACAGAATAACTGAAGAGTTCTGGAACCATGGATATGTGATAATTGTCCGAAAGAGTGCTTTGCTTTCTTCCATTCGATTCTGGAATATAAAAGAGCAGAATTTTGGTGGTCATGAATTTTTTTTTTTAAATAAATTCATGTGTTTTCATTCCATTTGGCAAAAGGATCCATTTCTTGTTTTGCACTTTCCTACAATATATAAGATCCAATTAATTAAACTGAAAGTAATAAGCAAACAGTAAATTAAATATTGAGGCATCTTCCTTTTGCAAATTCAGCTAATTAAGCATGTAAGTATTCTTTAAAACACTAGTCATGAACATGAAAGTTTTAACAGGACTATTTGCAAAATCTGAATATGCAGTTACAATCGGCCAACATACAGGTGGCTATTGAAATGCATACAATTAATGGTAGAGAAATATGCAACACCACAAGGCAACCAATTAAAGGTTTAAGAACATTATTTATTTTACTTGCCTTCCCAAATTTTGAATACAGAGTTCAGCAATACTTAGAGATCAGCTTAAAATAATTGCAAGCAAATTTAAAAGCTGAGACTATTTTGTCAATATCAAAGGTTTATGATGTCGAATTTTTAAAAACTGTAAATTGTTAACTTTGTTTCTAGCATTGTTGCCAGATGAAGAATTATTTGCACCTGGACTAATACAATGCTTATTGTTCAGAACCCACTAGCCTATGGAAGAACACAACACTTATTCTGTAGGAAGGAAAATTGTAAAGCAACCAGCCAGCCTAGTTATGTTAACTTTTACCAGTTCACCAGGCAGTTAGGTATGACTTTGGAGTTGCTGACCAGCAGGTACCACCAAAGAGAACCCCAGGACAAAAGAATGCATGTACAGAGGGGAGGGACCACATGCCAAGGATTTTGGGGAAATTATTATCATATGTATGTTTTTTTCTGGGAAAATTAATGAATATGTATATATAAAATACAGTCTATAAAATATCCTGTACTCAGCATGCACAGTATTTGGAGGAGCTACCCCCTCATGCATCTTGTCAAATAAAAAATGCCTGTTTCTTAATGCTTACATTGGGGCTACATTTATTTTTACTGATTTTTGGTAACAACGCCACTGGATTGGCCTTTAATTCCTTGGCTGCTCTTGAAACCACTTTGCAATATAGCTGAAATACCAGCAAAGCCTACAGTTATTTCTATTCTAAAACTCTTTTGTCATTGTAGAATAATGTTACAGTCTGAACTCTTAGGCTCCCTTGATGTGGTTAATACAGAGCCAGAGCAAATACAATTTGTAACACAGGAACTAACTTAGTCCTTTTACTATTACTATTATTTATAGCTGCAGCCCCCTGAAAAGGCTTTCACCACAAAATGGAACTCCAGAGAATGACAAGAACATGAATCCTGAAGATTCTGCTGTTGATGAGCCATACAATAATCTGTCAGATAACTCAGAAACTTTTGCTGCAAGTGTATATTTACTTCCATTAATTTGCATTTTAGAGAGGCCAACATAAACATGAATGGGAACTTGAAAAATCCAAAACAAACATAAAACAAAAAAGGAAAAAAAAACCCAAATAGTAAGCTAATTAAATTTTGTAGCAAAAGCTGATGACTTGGTCTGTTAAACTTTATTGCATGTTGCTGTAGTGCATGAAAATAAATAGCTGAATTTATATACTGGGAAACTAATGCAGAGTAATAAAACTTTGCTTTCATGCAGTCAGCTCTCATGACTCATATTGATTTCAACAGTGCCAGGATTTCACTCTGAAAGGAAAGAAACTCTAATGTCAACACAGCTGAACATAAAACATAACTCCTTAGACAAGCTGTTAATAAGATGGTATTTTCTTCTCAACATTTTATATAGACTCCTTCTCTTAACAAGACCTTAAGAAAAGGCAATGGGAACTACCTAGTATAGTTATATCTGTTATATGGTCCACCTCCATGGAACACCTGCAACTCCAGAAATACTTGTTAGCAAGTATTGTGTCTTCTTCACTAGACTAAACAAGCTCAGGTGTCTCACACTGTCTTCACAGGACATTGGCTCTGGGCCCTCCATGCTTTTCCCAACAGATTAGGTGACCATGAAATTGTATTTATAAACCCTTTGCAAATTATTTCAAAGGGAAATTGAAGCAAATTGTATTAAGGAGGGTAAACTGACATTTTGATATGCTGTCATTTATAGCTGTAGTCTGCATATGTTTTGTAGAAATTGAAAAATGGCCTAGAGATTTTCAAATAAATTTTATCTGTCTGTATAAAGAAATACAGTTTGCCATAACAGACTAAAATGCTATAATGATTTAATTAATTAACTATGATTGACTGATTTAGAAAAATTTGAAGATATTAATTTTTGACCTATCAATCTCTGCTTAATTTTCTGCTGTATTTCATCTCTCTGTTCATCCAATTACTAAGGGCAATTCAACTTTTATGGTTGTCACAGCAGACAAAAACAATTTTTATGCCAGAGTAAATTCCTCCAACAATACTGCTTATTATCCTCTAAAATTTGTCTTAAACTGGTTTTCTGTTTCTAATGATAGCTCACTCCTTTGCATGCTCACTCTCTTCCTTTATTGAACATATCTGACATAATATTTTTTATCAGTTTAATTAATCACAAGATCATATGGTCAAACTATTGTTCTGAAAAAAAACTTTAACAGGATGCGCTATTTCTTGTGTAAAAGATAGTTTCATGTTATGGTATTTTCACTGGAAGTAGGGATAGGATTACAAGGAGTATAGAAAGAGACCAGCATTGGGGATCTGACCTTCTGTCAGATGCAATTTGAAGGAACTTTGCCAAATGAAGCAAGACAGTGTGGCTCTTCAAAAAAACAAACAAACAAAACAAAAAACCCCCAAAACAACTCCCCCCAAAAAAACCACGAAAAAACCAACAAAACAAAACCCTCTATAAAACACCACCACAACAAACAAAAACCCAAAACCCAGCAATGTGGAGCAGGCAATAGTTACTGGTCTGTCCAAGTACTTAAATCTCCTTTTATGAGTAGCGCTATCTCACCAAAGTGTTTCCAGAAAAATCTTATTTCAGCTTCAACAAAAAAATGCGGCAGATAGAAACTTAAATAAGTACCATGCAGAAATGTGCAGCTGGATGTGGCTCAAGGGTTTCTCATTAGCTGACAGCCAATGTCAGCAGTGAAGTCAACCTTCAACAGCAACCCCTGTTCAACAGCAGCAGGAGATCATCATAGCCACCCTGGCTTGGCACATGGAAAATGAGCAGCAGGATTACTGTCTTCACCACCCCTAAAGATCTGCTGGCCTGGGCAACTTCACTGCTCAGCTTTTGTCTGCAGTCAATCCCAAATTACGTAAAAATATATTGACATCACCAGCTGTTCCTCTGTTTTTCTTGTTAAGATATACAGATGCCAGTGTAAAATTCTCCATCTTCCATACAACCTGACAGAGTTGCCAGTCCAATGTAAAAACATCATTATGAAACAGGGTAAGAAATACAGCAGACATACTCCAATAGTGAATTTGTTAACTATGAACAGATTACTCTTGGACAAAGTTATCCTAATATTTAAATAAATAAGCAAGAAAAAACATGGTAACACTATACTTACTAACAAATTACATGATTGTCCAATTTTATGACTAGAAATATGTTTTTATGAGACAAAAATAAAATGAAATTTCTATCATGTACCTCTTATATAAAATATTTTATACTGGAAAGTTAAACCATGTTTCCCACATTTTTATCCAAGATCAAACCTACACTTCCTTAAATTTTAATGGATTAAAAAGGAGTATACTTCCTTCCAATTTCATTTTTGTAGGTCCACTTTCAATTTTCCTATTAAAACGATGGATTTCTAGCTTGGATGTAAATACTGAAATTCTCTTTGCCATCTGTTGCTCTGGAAAAATGCAATTACTCCTACAATTAGAGAAATAATAAAATTGGGGTAATTTGTAAGTACTCAACTCTCAGATCCTGAAGAATACCTGCAAGAGTGCTAAAACAGCATTTAAAAGCTATATCAGCTGGTACCCAATGAAGGGAAGGCAGCATTTCACAGCTAAAAGCACTTAGTAAAACATAAACCTGAAACAACAGAGGAGCACTAGTGGAGTTTCACCCATTATTGTCTTTACATCTATCTAGAGTGGCATCTAGTGGGCATACTGTAACTCACACACTGAACGAAAAATGTAGTAATTACTTTTATCTTTAAAAAAAATGTTAGCAATTCAAGCAATGTGTGTCAAAAAAAATTAGGATTTCACATATTCCTAGGAACTACATTTTGTTGGAATGCAGTGAGAGAGAAGGTGGCAAGGAGGTAAACAAACATGCATTTTCAGTAGACAACCTGTGTATGTAACTTGTGTATGCTGGCAAAAATGCTTATTTGAACCACAGGGCATTCAGAGATGACAACTGTAGAAAATGAGATACTGATGCAAGAGAGCTTCAGAAAAAGCAGAGGTTAATATTTCAGAAGCTCACTGCCACTGTCATGGACTCTATTACTTTGGTTGAAAATAAAACCAAAACCTTTCATTGTAAATGTTTTTTATGTACAACTATATTAACTTGGAATTTCTCTATTATCCAACTAAGACCTCCAGCAATTATTTTCTTAGAAGCAATGTCAAGCTGTACAGAAAGATCTACAGTGTATTTCTTGGCTAAAAATTTAATGAAGTTGCTATGCAAAGACTGGGAAACAGTAGAGGAAATGAGGAAGTCGGAGGTAAGTGCAGAATCCTCCACAATGTAAAAAAGTAAACACAGTATCAAAATTGGAAATGCTTCACATTTTTGCCAGGAGTATGAAGTATAATCTTGTAGCTCTACTGCTGTAACTAGTAATCTACATAAAAACTGCAATGGTACAAATATTTCGATGAATAACACAAATGCAGTCAGAGGCCATTTCAAACAGAGATCAGGAATAATTCCTTTCTTTTGTTCACTGTCTTCAATCTTTCTGTAAATTAGCCTGAAAGAAACAGCTTCTGGTAGAGGACCGGGAAGACGTTTCTGTAGATAAGTATCATATTTTTAAATCAGCTGGGAGAAGAACTCTAAACTCTCCAAAAAACTGAATTTGCAACACTGCACTTGAAAGTACAAGGCAATTTTATGTACCCAGCAGACACACATGAAGCAAGTGACAGCTGAAATCCATTAAATCAACATGTTCAACAACCATCAAAACCCAGAAATACTATCCAAAGCAAAAATGGTCTACAAAATAGTCATAAAACATGCTTCAAGTACTGTTGTCAGGTGTTTTTTAAATGCAAAAATGGCTCTTAAATTATTTTTCATTATAAAACAGGAATGCCAAAATTGGCTGGTTTTTTAATGCCTACATATATTTGAGAAAAATGAGTGAAAATATTTAAAAATCGAATTGTAATTGTCCTGGAAAAAAAAACTCTTTTCTGGACAGTTCTGACACTGGTTACTCAGGGAAAAAAAAAAAAAAAAAAAAAAAGGCAGTCACATCTTTGCAACATTTATAAGTAACATTTCTGGCAGCCTCTGTATGCCGGCTCATGATCATCCCAACTCCTTACTTCCATTACGAACCATGCACTTCAACAAAAGAGAGAGAGGCTTTGACTCTTCCTAATGAAAATATTTCCCAGCATTGATAGTACATTCAAAAGGTTCTTTACCCACAAGCCAAAAATAAATATGCATTTGTGTGGGCAGATATGAACAGGTACAATACATCCAGCAATGAGTTTTGACACAGGTAGTTAATGTGCTATTTTCTCAAGTTTCCAAATAAACAATCAATTCTGGAGATCTGATTTCCCATGGGAAAAAATAATTATATAAATAAGTATGAAGACTATTTGAGGATTTTAGTTCTAACTGGGAGTTTATATTATCCCTCTGCCATATGCTCAATTGTTCTGGATTGTTGGCTGTTGATGAAAAAACCAGCCAAATGAAGCATTACATTTATTTATGATGTAGAAAGACTGAAGTCCTCTGATCTCAGAATTGTTTTCTTTCAGCCTTCACGCTAAGCCATGTATGACTAACCTGTGAATAAGTAACACAGTGCTGGAAGAGAAGTGAAAGCATGCTCAGATGTCAACAGCATGAGAGCTCTGTTGAAAAAATGAAATATGTTGGTCAGAAAATTGCCTCTTTGAAGAGTAAACATACTCTGAACTGTGCAGCCCCATGCCATTCCTTATTTTTGCGCACCTCAGAACAAAGTGTGACTGGAACGCTCTACCAATTTGTCACCTGTTAATGTATTACACAAATTAACACTACACAAGTTCCATCTAGGCTTATCTGTTTTGCAGAAGTACTTTTATTCGGATTTAAAATTTAAGCAGTAAGCCCTAGGTTTTATGTAATTATTTTAATAAAAATTTAATAAATTTTAATAAATTAGATTTTAACTGGAATAGTTTTTAACAAACCAAGCAACATTGATCCTTTCTCTGTGGGGCAATCTACAAACAACAAATTTTTCCATCAATCAAATGAACAGTACCTTTATTCAGTTACTTGGAGAACAAAAACGTTGCAGAAGACCACTCTACAAAGTTTGTTCAGTTTCAATTTGTAGTTGTGGCTGAAATATTAAAGCCCTAATTTTCTTAATATCCTGTTTCTGCCTTCATCTGATAAAATTGCAAGATAGTTCTTCAGGGTAAATTAAGTATTGTGAAGGTAACTGCATTAATGCAGATATCCACTGTCAAATAAAGTAGGGTTCTTCAGGGGTATTAAAAAAGCTATGGAAAAACCTTATGACGTGACTACAAAGATGCTCACCAAGGAAACAAAGAAAAAAAACACTCCTTTCACATGTCATACAATGTTTTTTTCCAGAATCAAAGAAGAAATTACATTGGAGTGGATCTTTACATGGAAGTCACCAAGTACAACTCCTTGCTCCCAGCAGGAAAAACTTTGTCATTACATCATTTTACTCATGGCTGTGCTCAGACAAGCTTTGAACATCTCTCTTCAGGGTGGAGATCCTTCCTCTTAAACAATTCTGTTTTCAGCCCTCATGATATAGGAACACCAAATCAGAAACAGTTTTACTGATGGCCACTGTATTTACATACTGTTAAGTCACTTTAATGATCTCCTGTTGGTAATGCTTTGGACAAAACATTTTTAAGAGGAATTTTCTTTCTGGAGTATTTAGCTCCTTGCTGCTTCCATAAAAGACTCAGTTAGATGGTCCCCTTTTTTTTTCATCTATTGTGTTCCAAAGATACAGATGTTCTAGGTTGTCTGAGACACCCTGAATTCCTGAAAGATTTGTGCAATGGCTATTGGAAATGTTGCTCAAGGCACCTCCAGACCTACTGGTTCTGTTCACATCTCAAATTACAAAATTATGCCTTCTTACTCTTAGTGCCACATAAACATCTGGTACTGGTAAATGAACCTGCTAATTCTACATTTCAGAAACCTGGAAGACTTGATAGTTTGTAAGTAACAGTCACTGCTTTAGAAGTCTGTAAACTCAGGATAAAAATCTGTAAGACAATGGGATGCTGAAGACAGAATGAAAGAGCAAAAAGTTACAGCAGCAGAACTCTCAACCAGTGCAAGCAGCAGTCTTCACACACCTGGCTGCTACACCACTGTATGTAACACTGCAGCACAAAAGAGAAGGTTTAGACAAGTTTCTGAGGAACTCCTTCAGTTCTGAATGAAGATAATTGTACCTCATGCAAAAATCTATGTTAGAATACCTCAAAAGAGACTGATCAAGACTGGAACAAAAAAGATTCAGTCTGGTTATCATACCAGGTGAGATGATGCAGTCCCTGAAGCAGACAAACCATATTGTAAGGAAGTGAAAGCCAGTGGACAAAAGATGGAGGAATTCTTTACGGCATCATTTTTTTTAACATCCATTAAACAATACAGCATTTGCCAAGCTCTCAGAAGAGACAGATCCTAGAAAACACCTTAAAATATGTGAAAGGAGAACAGGCAGGAAGTAATGGCAATATTAGAAACAGCTTGAAGGCACAGAATCACAGAATGGTGTAGGTTGGAAAAGACCTCTAGGACAATGTGTCTAGGATTTCTTAAGCCACAAAATCAATTTTCCTATTATTTTAAAATCTCAGAATTCTTAAGCCATTCCTACCTGCTACACACATTACAATCCTTTTCCACAAGAACTGTAATCTGAGATAAAATCAGTAAATACATGGATTATAAGCAGACGGTACTTTAAATAAAACTTCAATGAAAATTGAGTGACAGTTTGATGATAAAAGGGAAGGTGCTACTGTTTTAAGATAAATTCCATGGCATTATGATGTTAAAATTACCAATTTTGGCTGCAGCTAAATCAAATGTAATTTCTGAAGACACAGCACAAACTTAAAAAAGGGCTTTAAAACAAAAGGTATTTTTTAAAAGGTATAGTACTCCACTTAACAATAATCTCCTCTTACCAAGGAGGTTCACAATTTCCCTCCAACCCTGTAAGAATTTCACATTTTTCTATTTACCCAAAATGTATTATCTTTGATGCGAATAATCTAAACCAGCATTTTCCCCCAATGTATTTTGTGCAACGTTCAGAATACTCATTATGACTTACATATAAAAATTGCATTTTATCAATGCATACTTCATGCTGTCCAATGCCTCTGTTGCTTTGCAATCTCTGAAAATACCTAAGGAAAGGCAGCATTTACTTTTCGATAATTTAGAAAATTTCTGATTTTCATTTAGCCTATTAATTAATTAATTTAGCTGGACTGACGAAATTGTATTCTGTCTTTTCTGGTTTTGATCTGAGAACCCTAGAAAAATAAAAATGTATAAATAACCACCACAGAGCTATTCAAAGTATATGAAATCTTATATGTCTTAAGACTTTTTAGTGCACTAATAAATATCTACAAGCTTCAATAAACACTCTTCTCTATTTTGCTGTTTCTAAGTACTTAATTAGCCGTGCAAAAATAATGAAACCCACTTTTTTTATAGAACTTAATTTTACAGATACACTATTATGTCTCTAGTTCTTCCATAACTGCAAGTGGTTATGGTTGTCTTACAAAGCTGGAGCTCATTTTTCTAATTATTGAACTAAGATCCTGAGGTTTGATATATTGAAAGAAGCTATCTCTAACAAATATTCAAATGCAGCATATCCTGGAAATCTAATAAAAATACTTTATTTAAACAAATTAGTTGATTTTAAACATAATAAAAAGTTCTAAACTGTGCCATTTGATAAAAAAGCCAATTTCTCCAAATTTGCTGTCATAATTCAGACCTAGAGCATGACCCACAAAACATAATATATTATAAATCCATTTAACAGCGAGATGATTCCTTCATTTTTTATCTCACCTTTAATCCTATTGGAGTTTTCTGAAAAACTGGAAAGGTCAAACATCTAATAATTTAATTTATAACATGTTGTCCTTTGTCAGATCATATCAGACTTATGGAATATTTACTTAATTTACAGTACTATTAATGTAATTAGTATATTATGTCCTCTGGGTTAAATTTTGCCCTCATTTTCAGCAATGAATCTGGTCTGGAGAGACTTTCTATTTTATTAAGGGCAGAATTTGAACAGTTAGCCATGTCTCCTTTGTGTTTGTTAGAAGTATTTCATGACTGTACATCAACTGAAATTTTTGCAGGATTTGTTAAAATATACCATCCTTACTGACTCCTCCTCTTTTGTATTTGTGCACCAAAATCAAGTTATCTACAATCTAGACACACTCTTAAAAGAGATACCATTGGGTCGGAGTATCACCTGTTAGAGAAATCATAGCTAAAATACAGTTGGACAGCCAGGTGTATTTATTTTCAGGATTGAAGCTCACAACTCCTCAGGTATTTGTCATGGGAGTGCAATTTCATGGATGTGTCATTTAGAAGTCATCCTGCACATGTCTCTGAATAACAGGCAGTCTGAACTCTTATTTTCTATCTGTGTCCCCTTATCCAAGAGTTAAATTTCTCAGAACTTTTAAATCTGAACTCCTTCAAGGGCATGAAAATAGAAACAGTTCCCAGCACCAACTCACATATATCCAGTGAGAGACACTAACAAAGACTCCCAATTAAGTGCAAGCTCATCTGATTTAAAATCAGATGTATTTCTCTTGACTAAGGTAAACAAAGAAACAGATCTACAAATGACCATCCATCAGGCACTACATTTTGAAATAAAGATCAAAAGTCTTTATTTCCTAATGAGGAAGATCATATAACCACAACCACCCGCTTTGTCCCCCCAAATAGAAAATAGTACTTTTTAAAGATTTCTATTTATTCATTAAAATTATATTAATGAAAAGTATTAACTAAAAAGGATGGCATGACACAAATTATTAAACACTACACTTTTCTTTGTAAAAATGTACTACAGGAAATGAGACTTCAGGCAATATGCATTGGACAAATTAGAAAAAGAAAGTAGGCCACCTTACAAAAATCATAGTTTAATCAGGCCATGAAAGCAATGAAAATGAAATAGCAGAACACTGTAAATCGTCAAGTCAGATATTTTAATTTCAGCATGAGCCACACAGACCAAAGAATGATTAGATTCTATCCTAGTATCACACTGATGGCATACTAAGAAAGTAGAACATTCACACACACTCCCTCCACTTTCGTGCTAAAATTTCGGTACTGCTCCACAATTTAAAACTAAGCATGAAAGCAACTCTTGGCTGGTTACCAAAGTCTTCAAGTTACACCACTGTCTTCCCTCCTGAGGTTGACACACCTCAGTGAAGAACAAAAATAACTTTGCAGGTTAAATTTCCTAATTCAAGGTGTCAACAAACACATTTAAACCTGCATTTCTGCCATACCAACATCCAGACAAACACTGCTTTCCTTTGTGTGGAATAAATAAACACATTCTTCCATTAATTCTGGGACTGCAATGCTTAGAGATACAGGTGAGAGAAAAAGAACAGAAGGCAGTGTCCTGGCATACCAGCAAAATCTAAACAGACAGGCGACAAGTTTGCTGAAAGCCAAAACTTATGCTGCCCAAACTGATGCTCAGCTCTAAGACTGTGTCCAGAGTTAGAGTAACACAGGCCCAAGTGTGCTGAAAAGCCTACTAGGCTATGTATGTGTAACTTGAAAACAAAAGCTGGTCTGAATTAAAGTCATGAATATATTTTAAACTAAAAGTCAAAAAGTTCAGAAGTTTTCCTCTGTTGTTAAAATCATTCTGACTTCCACAAAGCTTATTTTGGATAGTTAGAATAGTATTTGAAAATTATCATAACTAATTTTTCTTTATGCAATCCAATAAATTCTGCCTTGATTTGTATAATTAAAATGCTTAGTATTTGTTGTGGCTACAAAAGAATAATGCAAACAGAAAAAGACAGAAACAGACACTTCCAGTTTGACTTGAAACAAACCAAATCTGATAGATTTCTCTTTTTTAACTACATGTGTCTAGTTTCCAAAATTATAGGAGATGAAGCTGGTGCAGACTGCATCACAATTTCTGGAAATTGCTTTGAATGACACAGATAATTATACACTTAATGTAACAATAGTTTTGTTTTATGAAAATGCTACAAATGTAAAAATTTCCAGAGCTCCAAGACTTTTTAAAAACAATAATTCTAAAGAAACATACAAAATGTGATTGTCCAGGAGGACCTGTTTTACTTTATGTCAACCACTGTCTTAAACAGTGCAACTTGTATACAGCCATGAAGAAGATACTGTCAAATGTTCCCCTTTTTTCATTTAACTTTTTTAAGTATTTGCTGAAAGATTTTCACAGAACAGTTCTAATGAGTAAAATTCATAAAAGTTCAATGAGTAAATTTAAAAATCCCTCAGGAGAGAAAAAATACCTTCAACATAAAAATATCATCCTTAGCCTTCATTCAAAACTGCATTCAAAATAATGGATAGTGTGCTTTGAACCCTCAGCCCACCCACATGCTTACCTCTCTTGTTTTTTTGAAATAAAAATACAATACACACCTCAGGCTTTAAGTCAAAGGAGTGCAGTTTACTACCCTGGGGCTGCTCCTTAGAAATCAATAAATTTTGTCTTCATTTACACCACCTATTATTGTGCCTCTGCTCATAACAGTAACTGAACAAACATTTCTCTGTGTTCAACTGTATTCCTCTTCAACACAAAATAGAGACTTCTTTAAATCCCTCATGGAGCAGATCCGCTTAGCCCTGCTTGAAGATTGAACCCTTCCTCCCCTTTAACCCCTGAAGTGCTGCTTCTCCTTTGAGTGCCAGTTGTGCATGATAGCTTGTAGATGCATTTAGAAAACACCTGGGACTGGACTAGTAAAACTATTTCTTTTTGAACTCGTGGTTTTTGTTGACAGTTGCTTACCTCATTATCTGACTCCACAAGCACTTGATCATATTCACTAAGAGCTACTAGGAACATGATAGATGTGACATTTTCAAAGCAATGTATCCATTTTCTCCTTTCTGATCGTTGGCCTCCTACATCCACCATTCTGCAAAATTAACAACCACATCAAGTCCATGAACACCTTAACATATAAACACCCAGCCACAAATGCAGCAAAATTCAAGGAATTAGTTAAAGAGTTTTCTTTGGTTTTCTTAATGATTTTTTCCCCCACTGCTATTTAATAGAATCTGTTATAAGCAGATAGTTAATCATGTTTGCTTTAAGTCCAATGGGTTTTCTGTATTTGAACTATTGTGAGTCTCAAACCCCTCAGAATTATGGGATATAAAGGTCTCATGAGCAATGATTTGGCAATGTATGCCTGATGTATTCAGCAACAAACAAGAAAAAAGACGGTGGACCACCTTTTTCTCCCCCACATACCAGAATCAAAAGCCACAACTTGTTAAAGCTGCCCCATTTTAAGCAAATAGAAAACAATACATATCTACTAAAGGCTTTGACAGCCAAAATCAAAACTCATGTTTGCTTGCAGTGTATTCCCATTTCATCCCATGTCTCAGTGTAAACATGGATATCTAACTTGTAATTATAATTCTGTAGTTATTTTTTACACAATTGTACTTGCACTGAAGTAAGGTGGTATCTCTCTAAAAATCAACTAAACAAAGGGTAACCTTTTATTCAATAATTTACATGAATGACAAGGACATACAGTTGTATTTTCAGATTATTATGCATAGTGAAACTTTGATATATATTATTGAAAATATGAGTTGCAGGTTTTCTATCAGTAAAAACTACTCTCAAAAATAACAAACCTAATTATCTTTGATCCTTCTGACATCTTTAACATGAGATCCTAAATACATGTGGAAAATTGCATGAAGATAAATTCACTAAGCTCAAATTTTAGAAACAGAATAATTGCTTTTTATGGAGTTTAAATCAATATTCTTACTTGGCATTGCTAATGTAAAAGGAAACCAAAGAAACAAAGCAAGTGGGTGCTTAAACTTTTTTCCTACCTGAAAATGACGCTTTGTAAATCAAATGGATATTCAATGATCCCTGTTGTTGGGACTCGAACTCTGAGCACATCTTGCTGGGTTGGCAGATAGGTGGAATCTGCTATGCGGTCCAAGTCATTAAGATAGCTATAAACAGGGAGAAACAACAGGAATGCTAGACAGTGACACCATCATCCCACTGAGGAAAAGAAAAAGGAAAACTTGGGAAGGAAGTGGGCTGTGGGGTAGGAGAATTACAACAGAAAAAAAAAAACAAAACAACATTATCGGTAGAAAAGAGGGGGCAAAACATAAAAATGTATTCCGCCCCCACTTACATAGGTTCAAGCAAATTCTACAAGAAAGGTAGCATAATTACTATGGGGTTTTTTTATCCCATACAACTTTGCTTGGCTTTCACATGTAAATTCACCAAAGATGTCAATTATATAATTCTAGGAAATTTAGAGGTATAGTATTATACAAAGTGTGAAAAATATAAAATTGCTTTGAATCTGTAACATATTTCTTGATATTCAGTCTGTAGCGCCAACATATACACACCTAGACAAACTAACATGAACCTTCCAAAAAACAATGGACTGCTATAGAACAGATAGAGGTCTATAGCAGTCTGGTGTAACTGACTGGTCTAGTTAACAGTTATAAAATGACAGGAAGACAAAGAGCACTGTTTTGAGACCAAGTTAAAAATGAAAAAGACCAACCCCTGACAATTAAAATACTCTCCAGATCTTGTTACCAGAAGGCAGCAAAAACTAATTATTGGGCTCTCTGCATTCACACTGAAATTTCTGATTGATAAGGTTGGTATGTCTGCAGTACTTGAAACACACTCCGGCTGGCTAACAAATAACCCAAAATTGTATAAAATTGCTTGTAAAGGTTCAGTAACTACAACATAGACCTATGCTGCTTATTGGTTAATGGTGAGTTTCAACCATAAAGCAGCACTGTACTGAAGGTTTTAATTAGCTGTCATGAAAAACATCCTCCAGAAAATGAAGATACCCATGTGTGTCCAGGAGACACACATGGGTATCTATCTGGACATCTAACAAAGTCAGTGTGCCAGGAAGCTTACGCTCTAGGTGGACATGTGGCAGGACTGCTGCAGGAAACCAAGTTCTTTGACATTTGCTAGTAGAGCAGAAAAGTACACCTACAGTTAGCCACTGAGAAGATAAACTAATGTAGGGATCCTCACATTCATTCTAGAGGGACGAGAGCAATATTTTTGTAATTTATTAAATGATGATGAAGTGTCACCAACTTCTGAATGTGTTTTTTCCTTGTAATTAGTGAAGGCACTCTTTTAAATTAAACCCACACAAGAAATAATCAGACCACTTCTAGATGTTCTGAATTACTTTTTCATAAAATAGTGAGAAGTTATCCTGAACAATGACAGAAACAAACAAGTTTAATTTCTACCTTACAGTAAAAATACAGAAGACTTTGTTAGCTTTGGGAAGAGCCAAATTATTGTTGGCTCAATTATAAAATTATCAAATTTTCTTCACTATGTTTTATTAATGGAGTATCAATTCAATAGTAAATACCAATGTGAGAAAGATGTATTGAACACTATCTTGGTTAAACCAGAGGGTACTAGTCTGAAAATATTTTCTGAGAATGCTAATTGGTTTCTGGCAGTGAGAAGGCTTGAGAGTCTTAGCACTGGATCTGCCATCAGAGGTTTTTTACACAAAAATCAGCAGGAACAAACTCATCATCAATTTGTTGTCAGAAAAAGAAAAAAATAAAAGTGAATGAAACCCATAAGCATCACCGTAAGAAAGTGACAGACTACGAACTAGAATCTTATTCCCTCCTACCTGCAGAACAATTAGTTTTATTTTGTGGTGAAATTTTGGAAGGAGATAAAGAAGAATTGCCAGTCATTACATGCTACACTGGTATTCACAAGAACAAGAGAATTTTAACTGAATAAATTGGCAGGTGGGCCAATTACACAATGTCTTGTTGCATTCCTTTGGCAAGCTTTACCTGGTGGTCTCCAAGGTGAGCCCAGTTACTGCATCTTTTCATAGAGGATATGCTACTATCTGGTAATGCACATCCAACTGATTTTAAAAAGGTGATAAATCAAATGGATAGATACTATTAAAGTGTTACATCTCATTTGTGTTTCTAGGAATCAATACATGAGCAGATGATGTTTTTTGGGTTTTTTCTCCCTAAGTTTCAGAAACACTACTTTATCCTTAAAAAATACTTATTTTTTTCTTCTCCTCATCCTTTATGCTCAAGTTCTGCTTATTCAGTAACCAAACACAGGTCACTCACTACCTTTTCACTCACTTCACCTGTAGCTCCCTACAGAGACTCCTTATAGAGTCTTACTTAATTCCCCGGATTTTTTCATTTAACAGGTAAAAGAGTGTTGGGCTCTCTAAGAGCTGTCCTGAATTATACATTCAAACCCAGAATCAAGGAATTAGTGTCAAAACCAGTAGCAGTATCTCACAGAAAAAAAAAACAAACAACAAAACACCAAGAAACCCAACAAGACAGAAGGATGCACCAAAACCCTAAAAAAAAGAGAATTTCTGACAACCATAATCAGAATCTACAGGCTAACAAGTCACTTAGAATACATCCTGCCTTTTTTTTTTTTGCTTGTTTTCCAGTAATATTTAGCCCCATCTCTTTTTCTTCTAACTTAAAACTTAATAAATTAACGTATTATTGTTTCAATTTATTTAAATGAAAATATCTCAGGTCTTAGTTGCACAACTTGAAGTCTTTTATCATTGCTATTTTAATGCTGTGACCATACTGCAAATTGTCAATTAAATTCTTCCTAGATTGAAAACAATTGTTTTAGTTTTGATTTGTGGCTTTCCTGTGTTTGTTTTTTTTGTTGTTGTTGTTGTTTGTTTAGTCTTTTTTGTTTGGGTTTTTCCTGTTTCTTGAAGTTTCTTTACATTTTATTTTAATAGACTTTTAACTTCTGCTGAAAAATTACTTGTGCTAAAGTTCAGATTTAAATCAAGTTTTGCACAGCTGTTCTGAAGCAAAGGAATTGGTATTTTCTGCTACTGACAGTTCTGCAGGCAATTACACTTCCTGTTACCCCATGAAGATATATAACTTTGTGTTCTGCTATCAACTTAAGGGAGATTAAACATGTTTCTGAAAATCAAACTGAAAGCTCTGTCAGCAGCAGCAACACAAAGTTGCCTTCAACATACTCTAAAATCACTAAAAATGCTGCATGCCTCTTTTAAAATTTACATAACAGCTAAAATAAAGTAAGATTTAAAAAACCCCCATATTTTCTTCAAGAACAGCTATCACTGGGATTGACATCAGGGTCTTTCCTTTCCATCTTATGCCCTGTTTTATATCATTGTCTGAAGACTTTTGATTTGACAGAAATAAAACGTTTCTTTTCAGTCAGGTGCAATCTTCCAAGAATACCAACGAGAGCAAATCAACACACATAACCTCAATACATTGTCACAACTTGTGTATTAATTGCAAAGCACTACATCTCTAAATCCACGATACTACACAGACAAAACCCAAGGCACATTCTCTTTATGAAGCACAAGAATGGATTTTTGCATTGCACTAGAAGGGGTGTGGTGACAGCCTGATTATTCTGAACAACCGGTTGCTGAGCTGAGTCACTATTTCAAAATGCTGAGAGGAAATATGTAAGTGAATGCAGCTGACTACATAAAAAGAGAAGACAACTAGAATACAGTTAATACTTAAAGATACACTAGCAGCAAACATTTTTCACATAGTACTATTCTAACTGTTCCTGGAACATGGAGATTTCATTATTTAGCTTACCATGGTTTATTTACTGTCACAATAAAGACTTTTAATTTTAAATCTTTGTACCAAAAGAATTGGATATTTAACATTTTTTTTACCCTCACGCAAGCTGGGGCCTAAAGAAATTCTCTGATCACCAGGGAAGTGCAGCATTGCACACATAAGCTTTAAACATCCTACAGCTTATCAAACTAGTAATTTATTTATTTTTAAATTACTTTAGCAGGCAGCAACTTTAAATTAACACATCAAAAGTGCTAGGTAATTCCAATTGTCTTCTGCTTTCAACTCTGTTGGCTTCAGACCACCCTAGCTGCTCCTCTGCCTATCCCCAGCTGCCAGCTCTTTATTTCCGTCAAAATTATTTGGAATAGTGAAGAAATGCTACTGAAATTGTTCAGATTACAGAATATGCCCCAGGATGTGGCACGTCCATAAACTCCAGAAGGAAAGCAGGTGGAGTTACTTCCTCCACTGGCTTATCTGCAACCAGAAGAAAATTTGTGAAGCCATGGCTATGTGAAATGTGTTGAGTTTTTTAATGCAAATTGATGTGAAGTAAATTAAAATTTGATGGGCTTTTGTACATATCTGCTTACTAATAAACTGATTCACTGTGGTTCCAAAACACTTAGCTAATGCAGCCCTAAAGTACTGACAACTATACTGTCCTCCTGGGCAAACAAATCCTACACACAATCAAAAAATTTAAACACATAAGAGAAATGCACAGCATGTTTTAGGGCAGATGCTCAATTTGAAATGAATTAGCACATAATGCAATCAGGCTTACCAGTGCATTTAACTCCCCAGTGTACACTAGGACTGGCTACACATGTACTCTTGCAAGCAAACCACAAGACGTGACCTAGCTACAATCTTACACAAAAGAAGAGTAGCCAGTAATTGCACAGACCAGGTATTTTTCCAGTTTATTGCCTTCAAATTTTAAAGTTGTAATAACAATATGGTTATAGGAAATACTCTGGAAGCCATCCTGAGGTCTAGTTCAACATTGAGTAACTATTAGCATTACCACAGGAAATTTGGTTGTAGAGGAAGGAGCAACTGGGCAAGACATTTAGGTGTCAGCTACATGGTACTCAGAGCTCATTCTCACCACCTACTGAGAAATCATGTTTTGATGAGTCACACTGTAGCTATATGGCCTCTCACCCAAACAGTACCTACTCATCTAGGCATTATAGAAAGGAGAGAAAATGAGAGAATACATGGTTCTGAGTAAATTTATAATACCGACCAAGTTTCTAAAGTTAATTATATCTGTAGTTAGTTTTAATAAAGACGAATTTTAGTGGCTGCTGAGGTAATTTTTGAGGGGGTTGCTATAGTGACAGACAGACTGTGCATTACTGGGGCGATAAGCATGTAAAGAGCTGCTGGCAGTGGACCTCCCTTGACGTCAGGACAAGCTGCCAGCATCTAGCAACACGCCTGTGATCTGCACACTGACCAGAAGCAGAGGAAGACTTTTGTTTCCCAGTCAACACAAGAGCTAAGTAATTATTTTTAATGCACTTTATATCACCTATGACAAGGTCCAGGCCTGCAGCCAGCTTCAGGGAAGCCACCAGACCATGGAAGGGCTAACAACACCGTTGAAAGAAAGCACATGTCAAAGGTACTGTGGGTCCACATTTCCAAACAGCAGGAATAGACTGACTCTGTACTTTCCTACATGTATTTTCCATATGGAAATTGAGCAAGGAAGTGAGACTCCTAAGCTTAATAAGCAGACCACAGTTGTTTTAATCAGTAAAGTTCTTTAACAAATTGAATATGACTCCAGTCACTAAGAACAGGTAGCTCAATACTAAGCCTTATTTTCCTAGGGCTACACCACCTAATGAAGACAGAACATCAAAACTTACTTGAATTTACTTTCAGAAATCAAGATCTTGAAGCACCTTCAACATGCCACAGACACTTCAAAGAAACACCCCTCTCCAGCTATGAGCTACTACTTACCAGCATCTTTAAGGTCAGATTTTCCAAGTAATCAGGTGGTAAAGAAGCATCTTCTAAGGAACAAATCCATAGGATGAATTTCTGTTCAGCATATAGCCTAATGGATCATGCACAAGCACGGGCAGACAAAGGTAGAAAGCATACAGCCTTCAATCCATCTATAACATAATTTCTCTTTCTGAGGTTAAAAATGAGACTAGTCTGCTCGTATTGTCTAATAACTTTTCCTAAACTCAGCAGGCAAAACTGATGTAGCAAGGTGCTGAATTAATACTCACTGGCACACTATGAAACCCTGTGCTTAGGAGTCTTGAGAGACACTTTGAGCACAGGAGTCCCTGGAGAGCAGAATGCATCTGAAACACACTGCTGAGTAGAAAGGATCTGACTAGCACCATACCAGAAACACTGATATAAATCTCTAAATAAAATCAAACATGTTGAGATAGAAGTAATTATTGACACTGATAGAAAGGTCAGTATAAAACCAGTAAAAGTGAGTTGTTCACCCAACCAGTCAACATCTCTATGGGAAGAATGAGAGTACAGGGAACAGGGAAGGGACAAACCTCAAGAAATTCTACAAATTCTGTTGTTTAACATAAAAGTTTGTTGGTGATTTCAGTATAACTGCAGTTATAAAAGCAAGCCTTACCAGCAACATTTCACTTGCAAATGTTTTCTTATTCCATCCAATGACAAGACAAATTTTGGTATGATAGTAACCATAAACATTTACATCTTTTCAACCCCAAAGTTCAGAGGTTTAATGCAAAAAACCAGTTTCCTTAAGATTAAGACAATTCATGGGTATGACCCTCTCAAAATGCTCTATTTCATACACAGATAAAAGCAGTGCAAGAGAAAATAGAAACCTAACTGAAGTCTGTAACTAAAGATAATTACATAAAATATTTAATAAGATTTGATATATCTCTGTCCTTTGGAGCCTGGCTGTTCTGGAGTAGAGTGGAGCTATACTCCATACTGTTGCTGGAGTTTGGTGTGGTTTTGAGGTGGGGTTGGAGTTTTGTAGTTTGTTCTGCAAAACTTTGAGCCAGTTGATGAGGCCACTCCCCTAAAAAAACCCTAGCACTAATTTGGACCATGTGCTGAAAAACAAAAGCCTTTATTTTTTTGCATCTTTGAGAAAACACGCAAATGGCTTGACTTTTAACAGCACATATGCAAAATGCTAAAGCTGCTGTAGCAGGATTTTTCCTGCCTCACAGAGCTGCCAGATTAATTGACACAAGTGTTCTGTATGCTGGGAAGCAGCAGTCCAATAAATGGAATTGATTTTCAGCATAAAAAACTAAATGTAAACAAGTACTGGCTGTGTTCTCAGAACTTCAGTAGAGGTTTGTGTTTCTAAGACCCTACTCCATTGATGAAAAGTTGAATTAAATTACCAGTTTCTAGAACTATCTCATCTTAATCTATAGTTTGAAGCGAGGTGGGAAGAAGTCTGCATAGTGTTGTTTTTATCCATATTCCACCTAAGTCCTATCTAGCTGTCTTTCTCAATTTTGTACCAAAAAAAGGCAACCTTAGCAAAGGCTAAAAAGACAAGTCACCAAATAAAAAAATGTTCATACAAATTTTTCTTTTTAGAAACTGTGGTGTAAAAATTATACAGTCATTAAGAACAAGTCTGGTGCTGCATGAAAAAAAATATCCTGAAAGAAATACATACTGTATACTACTTTACATAGTCCTACTTTCGCTTCTGAATTTCCCAGAGTTGTGTTGCATAGCCTGCAGTTTTTGTATAGAAAGCAGTACTTTGGTATGCATGTCCCATCTTTCTTCAGGCATTGCTTCTATTCTTGGGACTATATATAAGGCATAAGATAGGATTATCATAGTTCTGCTGCTGATCTTTGATTTTAAGACTTTCATTTTTATTTGCTGTTTCTACTTTAAACCATACATAAGGCTGTGTAAACTGTGAATACACAAAAGCAGCCTCTATGATTCTATAACACAAATTGCTCTCAAGTATACCTTTAAGACTAATCAGCAGTTCATTAAATAATAATGTACTTATGCATCTTTTAAATTATCACAATATGACTACATGGTTTTGTCACTACACTCTAATGACCGTTACACAGATATCCTACACAGTTGTTCAGAATTTGCTATCTGTTCAGCTTCATAGCAGGTCCCAATTTTGGACAGTATTTCTATTTCTGAAAGACCCATCATGCTCTAAGAGTGCCCTACACATTTATGAAATAAAAAAATGATTGCTAAAGGCAATGCTAAAAAATGGACTAAACTGTTAAAGCTAGTAAAACCTTAAGATTCATGTGCTGATCTTGCCCCCGTGTACCCCCAAGCACATTGTATTTAACAGGTGCTAATTCCACTGAAATTCACCTGTTTTAATGAGTAACACAGAAGAAAGATTATATTTTCAGTTGACAGGTATAAATGAATTGATCAGCTGAAGTTTCGAAAATACTTCAAAATCAAATGGAATACTGTTACAGAAAAAATACTAGATGACCAAAGCCTTACACCTCCTGCAACAAGTTTTACAAAAGGTGTACTTTACTGAGCAGACATTGCTAGGTTTCATATCTTTCTTTTCTGTTAAAAATCAGTGATATGTGGTAAATGACCTCAGATTCACACCTCTGAGCTCTTATTACAGAGTAAAGTATGGGAATCTGCACTTCTATACTAACTATCCAACTACCTGAGCTCACACTATATGGAGAGCTGTGCAACTGCAGGAACTGAGCTGTTAAAGGTGACAGCAAATGCAGAAACAAGAGCCAGAAAGACTATACATATATGAGAATGCACCAGCACATATGACTGATGAAGCAGTACATTACATAATAAAATGTGTTATAGATATCCACTGGCAAAGCTAACACACTAATGGGAAAATTATATATAATTATCCGAAGTGTTAGAAAACATAGCCATGAAAGGGAAACTAAACAGATATGCTCAGCATTTGTGCAGCAACTAGAAAGTCCTTGGTTGTAGGTAAACGGCAGCCAAATACTTCACCAGAAAAAGACGAAATTGAAAATCTGAGCCAAGCAAGGCTCTGGGACAGTTACTAGGTCTTAACACTTCTCATATTTTGTTCATGAATGGTAAGCCCTTAGTGCCATACTAGAGAAAAATGGTGATGAATTTTCAAAAATTCCAACTGCAACCCAAATTCTCTAACACAGAAGACTATTGACTCTCCTTTCTTTAGGTTTTGAAAAGGTATGATACAATCAAACTGTTCACTGGTAGCCTTTTTACATTTGGGTTAAGATCTAGGCAGCTGGTACAGTATATTCTGAATTATCTCATCTCATCTCACATAGCTACTACTAAAGGCAATTCACCATGTTATTAGTTTACATCTGTCTTACATGGTGAGGCAGCATCTTAAAGAGAAGTAATTTGATGATAATTAAGTGGCTAAGTCACCCAGTAATGCATATGGAAAGCAAATAACCTCTATATACCTCAGGTGCTCTTGACTTTACTAGAGAGAAGTCTAAAAGTTGATTTTGAAACAACATGAACATCCAAGCTTTGGAGCATCCAATGGTCAGGAAAGAGAATAGAATGAATTTGTTAAGCCTCCAAGAAGTTCAAATCCTCCATAATGCAGGGAATTTTCTTTCTTAGACACTACCCCCATTTCTTCTAGTAAACATACACTGGATGTATTCTTCCAGAGTACAAGCAGTGGGTATAAGACCATCAAAAATAAAGCTAACAATGACAAAGAATGACAAAACAGGCCAAAAGATAGCAGAAAGTGAAAGCAATATGATATACAGGACATACTAGAAACCTGAAATGTAATTTAGAAACAATAAAATAACAGGAAAAAGAATATGTGTAGTAAGAGAATAATTCAGATTGCAAAAGACCTCAAACATCATTAAGTCCAACACTTACCAATCACCACCTCGTTACTTAAGACTATAGCACTAAGTACAACATCCAATTACTTCTTGGACAACTCTATGATGGCGACACCACCACCTCCCTGAGCAGTCTGTTTCAATGCTTAACAACTCTTTCCAAAAAGAAACTGTTCTTGATGCTCAGAAAAATGAACCTCAGCTGGTGCAACTTGAGGCTATGTCCTCTTGTCCCATCTCTTGTTACCTGGAAAAGTGTCTGACCCCCAGCTGGCTACCCCCTCCTTTCAAGGCAGTTGTAGAGGGTGGTAAGTTTACACCCGAGCCCCCTTTACTCCAGGCTAAAGGCCCCCAGCTCCTTCAGCTGCTCCTCACAGGACTTGTGCCCTGCACCAGTTCTGCTCCCCTTCTCTGGACATTCTCCAGCCCCACAGTGTCTGTCCTGCAGTAAGGGGGCCACCAGAACTGGGCACAGGATTTGAGGTGTGGCCTCAGCAGAGCTGACTGCAGGGGGATGAACCCCTTCCACAATCTTTCTGATACAAGAAATATCAGATGCGGTCCTGACAACTACACTATTTATGACCCAAGCCAGGATGCTGTCGGCCTTCTCAGCCACAAGCTGGCTCCTCTTCATCTGCTATCAACCAGCACCCTGAGGTCATCTTCTGCTGGGCAGCTTTCCAGCTACTCTGCCCTTGCCTGTATCACTGCCTTGGCCTGCTGTGACCCAAGGGCAGGACTCAGCACCTAAACTTGTTGAAGACTGATGGCAGAAAAGAGCAATATAGGCAGCAGACTGAAAATACTACTACTACTACTACGACGACAGCACAGTGGAAAACTACTGAAGATGAGAGGGTTGTGCAAAGGATGAAGGAAGAACACATCTGCCATTGACACATATGCATTCCAGACATTGACACATATGCTTACAAGAGAGCTTATGACAACAAACCATTCCAGTTCATACAACACGTCATAAGACAATGAGCACCAAGTGCTTTTTTCTATCTTAGTGCCTCGAGAATCCCAGTAGTAGCTTTAAAGCAATTTGTTTCCTTGCTTTGTGACAGGGATTTAATGCTAATAAATTTGCTAGGGTGTTTTACTGGTAAACACACTTACTGTATTTTTGAAACAATGTCTCTTTTGTGTCTGCTGATTTTTTTTAGTGGACCTACATAGCTGGAAAAAACTCTACTTGCAAGCATAAGTATAGATAGAAGATTTTCTAAATACTCATATACAGTGATTAACAAGACTAATTTAAAAGATTTTGCAGAAATCCATAGTATGAACTATAATAAAGTCATCAAATCTGCAAAAAATCACAGTAAACTGCTAAACATGCTAAACTTGAGAAATAACCAATCAACTAGCACAGGTACCTTTTGCAAGACCATGTACTAGGAGTTTTTTTTAACAACTACTTAATGATTATTCTCTACTATTTTTAATACTACTCAAAAGATCCACTACGCTGCCAATTTAATTAAAAGTAGATCAAAACTATGGTATTCAGCACAATCTGATCTGAAGTAGCATCAGATCATTATTTCCTAATTAGGAGAGTAATTCTATTCTAAGGTCGAGCACACAAAATACATACATTTATTTCAACTTTAAAACCAGTATCTCATCTGATGTGGAAACAAAGTTAGGACCTATAAATACAAATACAAGAAATTGAAAATATGAGACGAACTCTGCTTCACCTTCTACTTAACTTTGCCATTCATTTCCGAACAGAAATAATGTGAAAATATATTTTTAGTAACGTTTCTCTAAAATGTCCTTATCAATGTTTATGCATCCTGAAATTCTTCTCTTTATGTAATATTATATTTGTTTCCTTACCACCTAAAACCGAAACACAGTATGGTATGTTTGGGGACAGTGAGAATCTAAACAATACAAGAGTGATGCCAAGAGAGATGCCACTGCACCAGTCTACACCAAAATGTATGTTCAAAAATTATGGATTGGGAAGGTAACCGGGACAGACAACTGCACAGGACAACATATGCATGCATAGGCCAAAGGGAAATCATGGCATGGTGATAATATTGCAATGGATCTGAGGAGACTTATGTCATGGATCCATAGGTGAGCTGCCTAAATTCTATCAGCAAGATACTAGTAAGTTCATCTTGACTAATTCCCTTATAAAGTGCAGTACTAGATAAGGATGCTTAGACTACTGTGCAGATAAATGTCATTCCACACCTGTCATGTCTAATGTCCTGCTACAATGGGCTTAGTGGAAGCTTCATTGTGCACTTTCTTAAGCAAGAGGCTTTCACTCATGTACACATGCCAAATGGATGCTGGAATTATATCACTGGAATAATTTTTATTCATAGCTAATACAAAAGTCAATGTAGAACCCACAGAGGTTTTCATCATGGCTTTAAAACCAAACCATACTGTGCCCTGTAGCACAAGTCAACATCAAAAGGCCATCATCTGCTTCTTTAACAGCAGATGAGAAATTTCACCTGAGCTGTATGCTACATCAATGAAAAATAACTAAGATTCATGTAAACCTTCAGGCAGACATCAGATTCCAATGACAAATTTCACACTGTTTTTTAATTAGATTCCAGTGCCAAGAAAGGGATAACAGTTCAGGTATTTTTTTAATCACATGTGCATTTTTATTATTGTTGATCTTGTAGAACAAACAATTTAACTTGAAGTGCTTTCCTGATTTCTTCCTGGCAGCCATGTTCTTTAAAGTTTAGACTTTGTTTCCATAATAGAAAGACAGTTTGGTATTAAAAAATCCCTTTGTTTAGTACTGTTTACCTCACCACTAAGACTGCAAATGCCAGAGAGAGAAGGAAACTGGAAAATCTGGAAAACAGAAGTTCTTGGACATTTAATTTTTATTAATTGTATGGAAGTCTACTTTGATAGTACTTTCCAGTATTCACTACTGTCACTCTACATGAAATTATTTTTGCCCATCTTGCATTTGTGATTATATGTTGGAAGAGAGTAAGTTGAAATGGTCTAACAAAAATTCCCCCCAAATTACTCAGTCCTAGTTAGAATGTTAATTTAAGACTTTGAATGATAACAGACTACCATTTTGTGAAATAAGTACAGATATAATCCTAAAATAGATGTATGCCACTTCTTAATTCAATTTTGTACATGTATATTCAGATATGTTTGTGTACCTAAGCATGCAAACATGTACACAGACATATAGTATAATAAGCTAAAAAGTAAAAATTACTTTGTTAGAAACAGAAAGTTATGCACAGTTGTTCATCGCTACCATGTACTTACTATTTAGTTGAATCTGATAATTGATATTCCCGTCGTCTGTCGTAACACTCCTGAATTCCAGGGTCATTCCATAAGCTTCTTATTGCATCTACATATGGGTTCTCAAAACTTGACACCTTCTCTACATCAACTTCTCGAACTAATAGTGCATGAACCTAATTCAAAACAAACAAAATAATAAAATGGACTTAATTTTCTATGTTTACAGACAGCTCATATGCAATTAACAAGATTAATAATTCTTCACACTGATTATTTCACCAACATGTTATGTTTAATTCGAAAAATCAAATATCATGAAGATGATTGCGAAGATGCAAAACGGAGATAACATCACAGGGAGTGAAGTTGCTCTCAGGAAAATTGCATCTTCTTAGACTTCTTTCTTTTGTGACACCAATATTTGTTACCATAACATTGAAACAAATAAAAATTTAAAAATAACAGACAAAACTGAAGGATTCTGTAAGTACGACCAAATTCAAACTGGTCATTAAGATCTAACTAGTGACAGTTCAACTCAGTTGTTTCACAACCAAAATCTAGATGGTGTAGGTGACTGTTCAGTTCAAGACACTTTTGACAACAGCAGACACTTTCCATGGCCATCTGGGAATATAAGAATTTCCCCTTTATTTACCAGAAATCTTGTAAACACTTACTCAATTATTTTTGGAAAACAATATCTCATACATTTAGGATCTTCCTCATGGGTTTCTACAAGTATTTAAAACAGGATTCCAGAATAAGAAAACTGGAATTTTTGGGAATTGTAATCATGACATCTGATACTGAAATAGCAACCATGTCTTCTCCTTTTTTATTCCCCTCAGAAAACTATAGGCAGGGTTAAAAACTGATTGTGAGCTTCAACAGTGTAACCGCTTTATGCTGGTTCTCCTGGCAGTATTCTTTTTGCCACAATCCATGTTATACTTACAAAAGTGTGGAGGTTTTTGTATCTAGGCTTCATCACCTTAGTCTTCTAGTTATTATCTTTATTATCACCTCTTATTTTTATAGTAATTGGAAAACAGTGGAAAATAATTTCCATTTTCCCAATGCAAAATAATTCCCAAGTTACTAGGAAATAGCTGATCCTACAGAACCTGCTTCGAAAGAGCTGAAAAAGTTCTAGTAATTCAGCACTATTACTTGAAAAAGGTTCATACTCTTGTCTGTTCTTTGGTTTGTAGGACTATGTGGTGGTTAGATTTGCATAAGACCAGTGAGTTGACATTTCACTACTGTGAAGCACTTGTTTTCTTTGTCTATTTGTGTGCATTTAAATTAAACTAGGTTTTACCAAAATGCTGTACATATTTTCCTGAACTACCACAGTGGTTATGACAGAAATAGCAGCTAGCTGAATAAACTGAGTAAATAAAAATATTTAATGCCAAAAATGTATTTCACTTTTCCAGCTACAGGAGGAACTAAAGCAGTCATCTTTCTTTGGTTTTTTTTTATTGGTTTTTTGTTTTGGTTTGTTTTTTGTTGTTGTTGTTGTTGTAAATTAGTGTAAATCTTCAGAATGAAACACTAGCCAGACCTCTGAGACAAAACTTCACCAATATAGCCTTTGTATGAAGCAAAAATGCCCAGAGATCTATTAGAAGTCAGAAGACTGGCCTATCATCTCTCCTGGACAATTCATGACACCACTGAAAATGGAAGGGTAAAGCAACCAAGAAGCAGAGCATGTTTTCCAAATGCCTGATTTGTAATAAACATGCCAGGAAAGTCTCTCCATAAACATGGTATGGGAAAAGCCACAGCCTCTTCTTCTCTTCACTCTTTTTTTATTTGTATGTCCGTCTCCTTTGAAAAGCAGACATCATCTAAGGACTGCAGGGGATAGCCACTCGAGAAATCCAATGCTGCCACAGGCTACTGCAGTCCTGTGGCTGAACAGAATTATGAACCCAAAACTGTTTTCAAGTCTGAAATTTCTCTCATAAAAACTGCAACAGGATTTCAGACCTAGCTGACAGGCAGATAGTGAAAGTCACTGACTGAACAGGAGAACCTAAGAAATAGATCATCTGCTTGCTGCCAAATGTCTGCCAATGGTGGTTTTATTGTGACACTCCCCCAAACCTGAATTAATTTTAATGGACTGATGGACAATAAAAGCAAAGAACTACTTTGTTCAAAAGTGAAGAGCTACTTAAATGTTTCCTTACACATTATGTTTTTATTGCTAAAAACCAATCACTGCCTAGCTTTGTTTGAGATCAGGTCACCAAACAAAGTAAGAAAAAGAATATTATTGACACAGTTGGAATGGATAATATAATAAAATAAATACAGTAATATCACTTTCCTTAAGCAATGTCTTTGGCTTCTGGATCATACTATATGATACAAAAAATATGAATGAGAGCCAAAGTTTCAATTTCATGCATGAAGCAAGTTTTAATTTTCTACAGGAGTGATTTTTAGAAAGTCGGGACCTACCCAGACAGCATATTTAGTAAGTATATTTTCAAGAACTGTATGTGTGAACATCCAAAATTATAACATACAAAAAATTGTGGGAGATCTCGAAAAGAGATTTGAAGTAGCTTCTGATCCAAAATGTTTGTAATTTAATGGATAACTAAACACTTCCCTGTCCATTCTACCATGCAATTTTCATGTATTTATATTATATTAAAACACTCATGTGACTTCAGCTGTTCATGAATACAAGACTTATAAGTTTCTGTCTAAAAAATTATGCCACAATTTTCATTAAACATCTCCAATTTAGAGTGTTTTACATTTTGTTAAAGCATACTAAGACAGAGAATCGCAGAATACCCTGAATTGCAAGGTAACTATGAGGATGATGGTTCAACTTCCAGCCTTGTGCAGGACACCCCAAGAGTCATACCATGTAACTAAGAGCACTGTCCAAATACTTGTTGAACTCTCTCAGGCTGGTGCTGTGGCCCTGGGGAGCTGTTCCAGTGCCCAACCACCCTGTGGGTGAAGAATCTTTTCTTAATATCTGGTGTAAACTCCTCTGTTGCGGAGTTTCAGGCCTTTCCCTCAGGTGCTGTCACTGTCACCACAGAGAAGAGATCAGCGCCTGCCCCTCCTCTTCCTCTTGTGAGGAAGTAACTGCAGTGAGGTCTTGCCTCACTCTCCTCTTCTCCAGGCTTAACAGACCAAGCAACTGCAGCCACTCCTCACAAGGCTTCCCCTCAAGGCCCTTCACCATCCTCATGGCCCTCCTTTGGACAATCCCTAACAGTTTAAAATTCTTGTATTCTGGCACTCAAAACCACACACTAGACTCAGGGTAAGGCCACCACAGTGTACACCAGAGCAGAGCAAGACAATCACCACATTCTAAAATCCCAGCTGCAGAATGACAATGCCACAGCAGCTTTGGATGATCCCAACACTTTCTGTTAGGCTGAACTTAAATGCAACTATGGATGTCTATTGTAATACGTAAAGACTGAGAATAATGCAGCTGTCAGAGACTATGTGCTATATTACATATATTACATATAAGGCTGCCAACCTGTCACAAAACCTGTTAGAGCAGCATCTTCCTCAGCATGACCCCACTTGCAACATGAAGATATAAACAACAATGGAGGCACAGAGGAAGAAATAAGAGTGTATAACAGCTTCTTTGTTTCCTCATAGTAAAAGGACATAATCTCAGCTGGGTGAACTGAAATCCATCAGAATTCAGAGTAACATATACAGAACCTGTGTAAACTAACCTGTGATATGGATCTATGTTCACCTTAGTAACAACACTACAGGCCTACTCAAATGTTTAAAATACTACACAAACATGCAAATGAAAACATTGTATACAATTTGCACTCTAAGTATTACAAAACTCTCATGACTTCCCATAATTAAATCATATTTTAATGATCCTATAACCAAATTGGTTATTTGCAAAACAGTCCCAAAAATTAAGGTATGGAATAAGCAGATGCAAACTCTGCAGGTAAACGGTTCCATGAACGAAGTAAACTCTTCCATAAAGGAAGGAAGTTGTATGCCTTTTCTTTGGAACTACTCAAAAATCTTACATCTCCAAAAATAACTAACATAATTGTAGTATCCTGGGGCATTTTTTCACCTCCATGGAAGTTTTAATTAGCGAAGCATTTCCAATGTTTTGCCTGTGTCTGGTACATAAGGCAATCTACCAGGGATATAGTACCATTTCAGATATACTGGCAGTTCAGAGACTTGATGCTTGAAATAAATTACAGATATAACTTTGGTTTTCAAAAGCAAAATGAAATTGAAATGTATTCTGATATTTGAAATTATTTAGCTACATTGAATTAAAAACATTTCTAGTCATCTTTTATTCTGTGTGCTGCTGGAATACAAAGAAAAAACAGCTGCAACAAAAAATACCTGTTATTTGAAGGGGGGGGGGAACATCTCACTCCCTTTCTCTGCTACACACAATTTAAACTCCACAGAGATAATGCAATAATCTCCTCAACTGCAGTGATGACAGTGGCAAAAGAGAAATTTCACCTTCAGATTTTAAATATTAATACTTATTTTAGATTTTTCACCGGCTCTAGTTGTTCCACCTATAGATATAAACTAAAATATGAAGATTTATTGAACAGAAATTATAGGCTCTTTTATCCTCTGTTTTAAAAGTTTCATACCTCTAACTCTACAGATCCTCAAGACTTTTGCCTACTTTCTTTCTTAGAAGGTGAGATCATTAAATATTACAATTTTTAAATGCCACAACTTTGCTTGTTAATGACTGCATATGTTGTTACACTCTTCCAATACTGGCATGGCTATAGAGCTAAGCTGGATGATGAGATCACTGTGCAGAAACCTACCACAAAAAAATCGTAACTAATATTTACTTTTGTGTGTGTGGCATGTTACATTTCAATGGATTTTAAATTAGGCACTTGCATACCTCCTGCAGGTATTAAATGTATCACCTTAGATGAAATTTTCACACACTGGTCCTAAAGTTTTACAGCTAGTGAATACTCTCCTGATGTGTGCTATAAAGTTGTGTCATTTTTGCTGTTTAGGATCCTAGAAACAGAAACAGCTTTTTTCTCTGGAAATATTCTCTCTCTCGCTTTTGCTTTGTAGAGCTGGGGAAATTCTACGGCTGACTTTCTGAAATATCTCTATGGATCAATCAACAGCCACAGCCTTTCCACTGCTTTAGTGAATTACTGCCAAAGAGCTGTTTTTGCGTTGTTAGGAGACTAGGTATTCCACCCTGAAATTAGTCAAGCCTGCCTAGACATCTTACTTGTTTACATTCACTTCTAAAATACTTCAAAAAACCCAAACAAACCCCACACATGCAATTTTATTCTAATTGTAAACACTAGCTTCAATTACAGGATATATTTATATATATTTAACTGCTTGATTAGGAGTGTATGACATTAATTGCACAATTCAATTTATTCGCCAGGCTTTGCTGAATTAGTTTTTAAAGAAAACTGAGCAATGAGTAAAATACAATCCATATAAGTAAAGAGAAATCCAAAATAACCAGCAAAAAGTTATTTTTGCTAAGTTACTACTGGGTTTAAATAGTAAACAGTCCCCTTTAGTCATGTTTTGACTTGTTTTCCAAATGTTACTTTTAGTGACAAATTTTCAAAGGTTTTCAGCAGCCAATGAAATTTTGGGATTAACACTTTGGTTCAGATTCCCAAGGATACAGTGGAATATACCTACTAATGTTCTGACATCTTAAAAAATTAATTTTAGCATTTGAATTCTAACACTGATAATCTGAACATAAAACTAAACCAATTTTTTTTCTTTTAGACATAGGCACTAGCAACAAATTACAATCTCATCAAGTTCTCATTATTAATAATTGACAAGGACAAACAGGTAAAATCATCTTCTAGCAATAAAACCTATCAACAGATTTAATTCAAATCTTCAGTGACAGAAACAAACAAAAAATATTTCAGATTTGAACCAGCATATCAACTCTCCTCTCGCAACAATTTTTGTAGCTAAAAGGAATTATCTAAATTACTGCTCCATCTGTAATAAGATAGTATTATCACCAAGTAATGCCTGAATGTTTACAAAAACACATTCAAGCATGGAGCTCTAAGCAAACTGGTCTAGTGGAAGATGCTGTGGAGCAGGGGGCTTGTAACTAGATGAACTTTAAGGTCCCTTCCAGGCCATTCTATGTATATACAATAACATTTTCAGAAAGATATCAATGTTCTAAGTATTTTTCCCTAGTTTTTTTCTCTTTTTGGTGGGTTCTTTTTCTTCTTTTTTTCTCCTGAGAATAACTTTTAAGTTGAAATCATCCAACCATAATTGTGCTATAATCCTACAAATAATTACTATACACACAACATTTAACAAAATACTTCTCCTACTACATAAATATCTCAGATTTTAGACCTTTATAATATGCTTCACTGTTTTTGAGGAACAGTGCTTGGTAAGTCTTGGAAATGGTAAATTTTTCTGACAAATTTTTTGTATAGTGGTTCAGTTGAATTTATGGAAGAAAATGTAGTGAAACATGGACATGCTGAAACTTTCATTCTTTTTGTAAGCAAAATAACCATCTGTACTTCACAAACCTCCAAGTAACTGCTAGCTCAGTCAACCACTGCAATACATGACTAACTGCATTTAAAAAAAAATAAAAAATAGAAGGACAATGTTTCAGTACTAGAATTCTCACTTAACAAGCATACGATTGAACAGATCTCACATGAGCCTCACTCTTGTGCCTTGGTCCCGTACTACATACTTTTATTTTTAAGAGTACAAGCAGCAACAGCCTTGCTTGGTCTCATGGATTCAAACACCTGAGAACTGAGAAAGACAATATGCCTCTTCACAGAGGTCATGGCCAGTTGAATCAGACAGTTTAGCATCTACTTGCTTATACAAGGAAATTGCAGGAATTGCACTGCATTTCAGACCTAGAAAAGAACCTATAGTGAACCTAGGGAACAGGGAAACAAACAGCAGGCTCCTTTTAAGGGAATGTCCAGGTCTGGGCTGGGATAAAGCTAGTTTTCTTCTTAGCAGCTGGTACAGTTTTGGATTTAGTATTACAATAATGTTGATGACACACTGATATTTTAGTTGCTGCTAAGTATGTTTACTCCAAGTCAAATTTCCCATACTCTGTCAGCCAGCAGGTGCACAAGAACCTGAGAGGCAGCACTGCCAAGATAGGTGATCTGTGCTATCATGGGTATATTCCACACCACAGAATGTCATGGCCAGCATAAGAACCAGAGAAAGTCAGCTGAGAGGCACTGATCACTGCTGGGGAATGGACTAGGCATCGTTCAGCAGGTGCTGAGAAGTTGTACTGGGCATGTCTTGTTTCTTTTAGGTTTTGCTCCTCTCTCACTCTCCTTTTCATTGCTATTATTATGATGTTTTATTTTGATTCAATTATTAAACTGCTCTCAGCTCAACCAATGAGGCTTAATATTTTTTCCTCTGACTCTTCTACCCACCATGGATGTAGTGATCGAGTGGTTGCGTGGTACGTAGCGCTAAGGTTGGGATTAAACCAGGACAAGGAAACATGCAATCATATCTGTGTTTCAATTTAGGAGAGAAAGTACTATGTGGAAAAATAATCCTCTACACAACTCATACTAATTAGAATTGCCAGATGTGATATAAAAAAAAAAAAAAAAAAAAAAAGGCACATAAAAGAAAAGTATTTTGCCTCCATATTTTTAAGCCACAATTTTTATCTTCAAAGAAGCAGAGTGCCCTCTGCTGACTAATACATAACAGCAGACTGGTATTTCCAGAAATGTCAGAGAACTGGGAGGGTCCCTTTCAAAATAATGAATGATTCCAGCAGGAATTTTCCTCTGTAAAAATTGCAACTAACTTAAGTGGTTGCATTTGTGTGCTGTCCAATCAAGAAGATTGTCTTTCTAAACAATTACCTCACTTCTTGGAAGTAAACTCTGAAAGTGAGCTTCAGACTTACCCTAGGAATGCGAAGATAATGACTCCCTATCAGCTACTTATTTTGAGCATGCTCATTAATCCCTTAAAGTTTAGAATGATGAGTTGGCAAGACTGAAGTAAGGGGGCAAAATGTAATCTCACATGAAAAGCTGTTGTTTAGAGCAGGGTCATACAAGAATCAATTTAGCCCCAAGATGTTAAAGATAGCAAGCCAACATTATTTTCTCTAGAGAAATCACAGACATATTATACCATGGTGATGAGTAACTATTTGAAAAATGCCTTGAGGGAAAATTAAAATAAAGTTTTATACCATGTGTGACCTAAAAAAGTTATAGCTTCCTTATAAATTAGGTACTATCTTCTCCATTCCTAGAAATGGACTGTATTTGTGCTGACTGTTATCAGACACCAAGAAGAGCTTATTTAAAGGAGTATGGCAAAACACTCCTGATTCCTCTTTCAAGGCTTGAAGCAAAACACTGGTCCTGAAACATGCTGCCAACTTACATCATTAGGAAGGAGGAAGAAAAAACCAATAAAAAACATTCCAATGGCAAAAACATTGAAACAAGTAATCTATTTTTAAGAGCTTGAAAAGATACTCACTTTGCTGCCTGGTGTGTGTAAAATTGATTCATATGTATTTTTCAATGATTAACTTAGCTTATTAACTATTCAGTATTTACAGTGAGAGGTCACAGTAGCCTTTTAAACAACCACTTGGGCAGGCTTATTTATCCAGCAAAGCACAATTGAATGAGACTCCCAGGGGAAAAAAAGGCATGTTCTTTATAAATGTACCATCAGTCATATGAGAAGAAATAGATTTTTGAAGGGCTATGTTTGTGTCCTTATAGTACATTTTTAATAACCTACATGGTTTCTTTGAAAGCCTGTGCTTTCAATAAGAATGACATCCATGTGAATGTAAACAAAATTGAGGGTTTTTTTGAATTAATTTTAATTAAATTTTATCTAGAAGAAATGGGAGGTGAATAACACAGATATAAAAGTCAAAAACACAGTCTACTGAGAAAAACTGTCTCCTCATTACTAGTATAGCCAGGTTTCTGAATTCAGTCACCTAAGCCTGCTCTTCAATATACTCTGGAGATTCTCCAAGCAAAGAGATGAAGATCTAAAAGTGAACATGAATAATGAAGTAAACAGTCACATCCAGACAATCACATCGTGTCCCCTGGAGTCAACAGGTTCTACTTAACCACAAATATCTAAATTTACCCTCTTTTTTTTTCTGTTTGTTAGTTACAGAAATGTCCAAGGCAATTTCCCAGAAAATCTTCAAAACAAATTTATCAAGTTAATTTAGGGAAGCTGTTGATGTAGAAAAGACATGCTGTTTGAGTTATATCCTTCTATACAGCAAGAACGTTTATTAATAGGCCTTATCTGCCCTGTTCACAAGTATTATCAGAAACAGGCAGCTACTTACGAAATCAGCATGCAACTGCAACACACACACAAAGAAACATTTTTAGTTGGAATTACAGTATTAATGCAAATGCTGGTAGTAAGACTGAACTGGATGGTTAACAAAAATAACCTGTAATTAGTCTTTAGAACAAAATATTTAGTTCACAGTAAGAAAAAAGTAAAGGATTTTGTTAAAAACGCTAGCAAAGCACTCTTGTTTTAAGTTATCACCTGATGCTATCATTAAAATTCGTTTTCTTCAGTGGGCTTTAAACTCTCTATCAATATGATAATAATCCTAATTAATTTTTAGACAGGGTAAATAAGTATTTTATTTCAGACTTCTGGCATAAAATGAATCACAGATTGGATTAAACATTAATAACATTTAGCTTCACTGGATAATTATAGTACATTGATTTAATGCAATTTCCCAACTGCAGAACACATCTCCAACTAGGAACACTTTTGCATTTTTGCAGGTAGGTCAGGACATTATTAATCAAAGAAAAGAGAGCATTTCTAGAGGGGAGGAATCAGAAGAAGCTTTATGCTGGTTTTGCAGCCACACAACACCTTCTTCAGAAGTGCTGATCACTAAATCTGCAAAGCACCACAGCCCTACAATCACTCAACTTTGCACTGATGGTGACTGACCTGACAGCCCATGCCACAGCACTTGGCAGTTTGTGCCTCTACGTACGTGACCACTGATGTCCCTCAACAATCTCAGCAGTGCTACATACAAAGCAGCAGGAGACTTGCACAGGACAAAACACTCTTCATCATTGTCATCACAAATCCTAACATGGAAATGCTCCCAGACGAGGGTAGACGTTTAAAAGGCTGATAAGTTGGAGAATACAGTTGGAGAAGAACATGGCTCTGCCACTTTCTTTGTACATTGGTGAGCTTTCCTTCATGCTATTAATAATACAATAATATAATATATATAGTATAATAAATTTATATAATAATATAAATAATATTCAAATGACTGAGTTATAGACTTAGCTAAAAAGGTCAACATTGAACAAATAGGGAGAGAACACATAATGATGCATGTTAACCTGGTAACTATGGAATATAATATAGAATGCCCCTTGTAATAAAGACTGAATCTTATGATGTAAATGCAGTTATATATTGGTTCAGGCATCAACATAACAATGTCAGAGCATCCCCTATCTATAAAAGTACTCTCAGTTGCAGTCTGTCATACCATCAAAACTGGATTTTAACCAAAATCGACTGGCTGTGGATTACAGTGGATTTACAGTAGCTGAATAATTCACTACACTGGCATCACACTGGAGGCATTATGTTTAATTGTTTAAAAAACAATTGCTGGAAAGCTAGAAAATTCATAACACAGTTCTAAGAAAATACTAAACTTTCTCTTATTTGTGTAATGGAACAAAGGAACCACAGAACTTATGTTTTCTAGAATATTTCAGCGCTGTTTCCCACGCATTTTCTTTGTTTCGGTGATTTCCTCTGATCGCACATTTGTTGTAGCTGTTAAACTGCTCCATATTGAATTGTTTTATTCTAAAATATGGCTTTAAAAACTGTCTCAGGTTGCAATGCAAGATGTACCCAGAAGTATGTATTCTATTACCATCTGTTAGAACCTCTTTATCTCTTCCAGGACCCATCCTCCCTCCAGGGAGATATCTTCTGTTAATGGGCCATTGTCTCACTGCATGACTGATAAAATTACATAATTCCATTGTGACATGCTCCACCCAGGGGCAGAAGCCAAGCATTCCTACCTGGATAAAAATCTGATATTTGGAACACCACAGTCAGCCTTTTCCCACTGGATTCCTAGAGAAGACTAGACCCATCTACACCACCACCGGACATTCAGAGGAAGATGAGACCCTTCCACAGGATCACTGCTTCAACAGAACCACACCTGTCACTCCAAAAGGACTGCAGCCACCATTTAATCGGACTTCTACCAACAGGGTGTCAGGCTGTATTCTGACTCTGTATTTTTTGTATTATTCCATTTATCTAAATTTTCCAATTAAATTTATTTCTGAATTGGGATCTCCCACTGGTTTGCTTTCAAACCAGCACAAAACCCCCTTAGAAAACAGGCTATCAAATTCTGATACAAGATTTTTTTCCATGCAGTAATCAGTCCTTTCCTTTGATGAAAAATAGTCTTATTATTGTTCAAAATTCAGTTTTTCACTGAAAAGTACAGAAAAGTTTTTCACTGAAAAGTACAGAAAAGACTTCCTTATTTAGAGGACCTATGACAGAGAGAGTTACCAGTATATCCAGAGGTCCCAGTAATTCATCACTAAGAGAAGTATTTATCCAAATGTAAATTTGGAACAGCAATCACATTTACCTTTCCCTAAAACACTATTCACAGAATAGTAAAATCACTCCATTCTATAAAGGAAAAAAGTTAGCATTCTGAGGTCAGCAATTTTTTTGCTCTTGTTAGGCCATACTCTTTTCAGTTTAAGCAGCAGAAAGCCGCAAGTGTCTGCAGTGTTTCCTCCTGAGGGTCAGCACATGACTCAAATTGAATGGAGGGGGAAGATCACATAAAGAACAAAACAGTTTGGACAATAACAAGAGGCTTTGCCTGTGCACACTTCTGTGGCTGCTAGTCTGCAGAAGCCACCTTAGTCTCCTGCATCACAATATTACAAGTATTGCATAGTGCTGAGAGGTCCCTCATACTGCCTCAGCTCTGACAAGCCACTTGGAAAACACCTTAGCGAAGAAAAAAGTTAACTAGGTTTGTTCCCTTGTTTGTTGGCAAGGGAATACAAATCTAATAAGAAGTCAACTCTGACCCAATGAAGACCAAGGATTTGACAAGCAGTATCATCAAATTGTCTTTATATACATTTGTGGTTGGTGTCTCAGTGCTTTCAGACAAGATCACTGCTTGTTTTTCTCCCACATAATTTATTGTCTAACAGGAATCCACAAATTCTGTCTCCTTACAACTCCATTGCTATAACTGTGAGCAAAGCCTTTAATCTAGAAAAATAAGTAAGTGCTCAATAATTATCAGCCTTCAAATATATACAACCTTCTTCACGTTTACAACTTACAGGATCTATAGCAACAAATTTGGTCTGACTAATACTTCCATGTCAAGGAAAAAAAGAGAACAGAGAGGCATCAAGACATAATTCTCTAACTTTTCATCCATTTTGCAGCCTCATCTTCTGTTCACTGAAATCTAAAGGCAAATAATTCGTTTAATTCTTACTGAATAAGCACTGCAGAAATCACCACTCCTACAAGAACCCGATAAATTAGGCAAACTCCATCAGGGTCTTACAGAGATCTGCAAGTTGTGTTGTATTTTATCTCACTCTTTAAATTTTCTTGGATCAGACCATACTGGAAATACATTAACCATACATATTTGATGAATGACAGTAAGAGGTTTGAAGGGCTGAGTTACATAATGACAGGTTTTGTATGTTCAAAATGCCTGGTAATCCTTCTGTGAGCATTACTGTGAATTCTGTGGCCTTAATTTACAGCAAGTCTTACTTCTGTTCATACAAAATACAGCTCCTGAGTGCATTTTCCTGTTGCATGTGCCACGAAAAAAAAGCCCAAAAGACCAAAATCAGCCAACTGACTAAACAAAAAAGCCAACCCAAAATAATGGCAACAAGGAAGAAGAGACGGAAGGAAAGGAAGTGACATTTTTAAAGATGGTATCCTGTGGGCAGCATCAACTCCTACTCTCTGAAGATCATAGGATTATAATTATAAAAGGAAGACTGTCTACCTTGAAATCAGGGAAATATTAAAAATAATCCTAGAATATTTAAACTGATGCTGCTATACTGGCCTCCCCAGTTTCATATAGATTCAGTGGGTGAATTTCTTATTTAATAAGAATACCAGAGAAACACAGCTCTAACCATATGGCTAGAGATTTTTTTACTATTATTTTCATGGTAAAGGCACCACCATATTGCCTTGTTTCATGTTCAATCACCTAAAGCATCTTATTACATGTAAGGACAGCCCAGTATTAAATGTTGAAGTGATGTACCAGCATTACCCACACCAACAGAAAAGCAACTGTTGAACCTCAGACACACACCCTCCAAAAAAACTGAAGACAGATGATGTAAGTAGCCCTTTTCACCAGGAGTCCTTGTCCATATTAATGCTGGTCTTTCCTCCCAACATGAATAAATAAATAAACATGTTGGAACAAGCAACAATCTAAACAAGAACTCAGAGGAACAAAATTACTCATCCAAGTGTCACAGTGACAGCCTACCATGAGCTTGTGATCCATAAACAAATGGCATCAAACAAAGCAGGAGAAGCTGCTCCTTCTAAACTGTGTAACAATGGAGATGCCTAACAGCTTCTAGAGAGTAGAAGAAGATGGGTGTGCCAGGTGATTCTACACTTTCATAGTTAAATTGTGAATTGCATTTGAAGAATACCAGGGACTAAATTTGACTGCATACTATATTTGGTAATCCCTAAAGTATGTTGTCTGAGTCACGCTGCAAAAGAAAAGCTGAAACTGAAGAATCTAGTGAGGGTAATAACCGCAAATAAACCAGGAAGGAGGCTGATAGAAAAAATAATTTATAATTGAGAAGAAACCTCAAAAGAAATCTTTTTCTATTTCTGCTTCCATTGCCTTTAGATCACATTTCAAAGAAGGCTGACACCAATCCTAAACTCCAAAAAATATCACCACTACAGTTCCCATCTCAACACCTGAACTTTGACAACAATACTCTATAGCCTAAATCTTTACTTTTCATACTAACCAAACACATGTACTTAATCCAGCTTCATGTACTATGAAGCTGCTTGCCAGAGAGATTATAAATAGTCCATTCAGCTGATCCTTAAGACATAAGCATCATGACTTTGGTTACAGTTGTATGCAAACACCACACACATTAATATGACTGTGTGAGGAACCAGTAACTCACTACAACCAAAAAGAAACCGCAGAAAGCTTTTACACAAAAGTATTACAGGAATGTATTTTATAAAAAGGTAATTCACATCTACAATTCTAACAAGTCACTGTGTTAGGTATACCACAGGTAGCAAAACTTTCTGTTCAAGCTACAATGTTGTGGTCTGTTCTCCAAATTTAGAACAGACTGATCCTTCTGTGTTTGTACAAATCTTAATTTTTAATTTTCAGAAGTCACACACTATTGAAATCACTTACTCTGGACAACATTTACCTGAATGAGCCTATCTGAATCCTAGGGGTTTTTTGGTACAATCTGTATCATCAGCAAAGCCAGTACTGCAACAGTAACCGTGGAAGAGACAATAAGGCTTTGGGAAGTGCTGAACAGAGAGGAACAGAACAGACGTAAGGATAAGCAGAAGAGAAAGACTTAATACTGTGAATAAATGCCAGACACAGCATATGTGCTTCACTACTTCTAAATGGTGTGGCTGGAAATAGTTCAAAATTCTTAGTGCAAATGAAAACATGGAGCTACATCAGGAAACAGTGAATAGAGGAAATAGTGAAAAAGAAGACCTGAGACTACCATTTCTCAACTCTGCACTGGAGTTTCTCTAAAAGACAAAGAGAAAGCTGCTCCAGTGCCTTGAATCAGGACCTTACAGTGAACTGCATCTATTGACTTACCTGAAAAATGCATATTTATGAACTACAGAGGGTGATTAGAAAGAAAAGAGAGAGAGAAAAGAACCAAGCAAGAACCTTTTATATAAAAATTGCTTTCTGTGGCATCATGTGAGATGGGTGAAAGGGCCTTCTCCATCTTCTAACTAAAATCTATGATTTCACTCCTCTGATCAATACAGAGAAAACACCATTGTCTTTAATTAAAACCTGAAATCACACATTCAGAATAGATTACCTTGCCTGTATCATCCTGAAGATTAATGTCTCCGCTGTCACTAACATTACTTAACTGGCAAGAAGTAGACCTTGACATAAAAAACTATCAAATATATGAAATTGTGTTAATGCAATGGTAAGCTGCTGGGGGAAGACAGACTTCTGGCAACTTTGGAGCCAGACAGCAACTCTCTGGAATCTCAACTATTAAGCAGACCAACCAGCAAAAGTGAAAGCTATAGAGCAAAACTCCAGCAAACAAACCATGAACACACTCATGAACTTGTCACCACTGCATCTTCACCAGTACTGTTTATCTTTTTCACCCAAACCATGTTCCTTTTAATCGTTTCCTCAGACAACCTTCCACTATTCATTATTTCATTTTTATCCCAGACTAAGCTCTTAAAATGTAACAGATATACACAAATAATTGTATATGAACAGCTCTGATTGACTGCTCTGTCTACAATTTTAAACTCTTTTGTTTGATGAAGGCCTTGTAGGTAAGTTGATAAACTAGCCCCCTCTGAGGAAAGCACACAAAACCAAGTAACACATCACTTGTTACTACACTGCAAAACTAACACTAACTAACTCTTTCACCTTCCGTTGGAGCACAGCTCAGGAGCCAGACATTTATGCCTTAACTTCCTTTAAAGGTGTTAAACTGTTTTCAGTCCTTTCAGAAAGCTTGTAAGTAATCCAGCTTTTATGTTCCAGAACATCAGTTTAACATATAAAAAAGAGAAGATCAAACCAACAAAAGAAGAGGTACCGTCGACTGAACCCTAAAGGCAAATAACTCCTGTAATTCTGTAGTGAATTTTGTAGATGGGAACAGCCACTTTATTTTCTGGACATAAAAAGCTAGATATTTAAATTGAGTTCACTTGTTTGGCAGCATGAGAGTTCACATTTACTTGATTCCAATCCTGCATATATTTATCATGCAGTTCTTGAAGAACTGAATTTAAAATAACTGCTTTGGGTTTCCTCCTTGATACGTTATACATACATACATATATATATATATACATATATAGTTATATCACAACTGTAGCTCCAGATATGTGCTATGCTTGTTGCAGTTATAATCACTGTTTAATTTTTAAATTAATTTAGGCTATTGCTTATGGAACATATTTTGTCTTTTTTTTTTAATTTCTTTGCATACTTTTCTGAACAGTGAGTAATACTATAGTGGACTTTTAATCTTTAATAAATCTATTAAGAGGTTCCTTCATTTTTCTTTCCTGCATATGTAAACATGTAAACCCTCAGAAAAACTAAATGAAGTGTAGACATACTAATTCAGTAATCAGTCCCTCATTCACATAAGGCTGATTACAGGAAAAAAAACAAAAAAAAAGAGGGAACTGTATTAGAATGAAGACTACATTTTTATATGGACCTCCTGCTTATCTGTGAGCTCTGCCCTAGTTTGAACCTTGAGTGAGACATGTGAGATGTTCACAGATGGCATGCGTTAATGGAGATTGTTATTATTATTTTCTCAACTACCTGGCCCGGAATGAGAGATTAGAAAAGATTTCTGAGTGAGTTTTGATCTCTTGAGAATAAGGTGAGGTACTGCAATTTTCAAGGTGCTAGATGTATTTCTCTAGAGAGCTACATTACAATAAATGTTCATGAAACTGTAGCAAACGACATCATTTCAATTTATCACTCATGGGACTGTACATAGCACTGAATTAATATTTTCTACAAGAAGAATCCACCAGACAGGAAGAATCATATAGGCAGTTTTCAAGTGCAGGTGGCAAATTACACAAAGCACTCGTAACTCTGCTTCACTGTAGAAAATTATGAGGAGAGTGGTTAACCAGGAACATCTGGTGTACTGCAAGCCCCTGCAGCTATCTCCATTGCAGCAATCCTTGCCCACCCAATGGCAACCGAGAAAGAAAGATGTAAAACTTATTATATGGAAAAAAATGAAGTAAATAACAAGAAACTTCAGTGGTGAACATACACTTAATTTGGATTTACTCACAAGATAGCTACTAGCAATGCTGCCTTTTAAAGGGCAACAGCTAAAACCTACCATTTTTTTAGAAATGTAATTGGTCTGCTGACAAAATATTTTACAGTATTTGAATACAGACGGAAATGTATTTGAACAGAATGAATTCAAAATGCATAATCCTTTGCCAAATTTCTTAAGTGTTCTGATTTCTAACATCTATGCCACAACAATATCTGAATGAAGATACTTATCACACATCCTTTCCTGTATGCATTATATTAAACTCTTTCTAAAGCTGATGGAGGCTAAGACTTGCTATCTGCTATTGTCCTTGCAGCTCTGAGAGCCAAAGTTATATCAGCATTGCTCCTCTTTCACTAAACAAAGAACAGTTACGTATTTTTTCCACTTGTATAAAAATTTTTGAAAAACTGAAATCTTTAAATGGTGATTCATTGGTTCATTTTATTAAAAGATTACAGCTTAAGTTATTTCAATAGAATGGGTTTGATTAGAAGCAAAACATACTGATTCAAGACCAATTTTCCCCTTTTCTTTTAGAATCAGTATGAGAAACTTAAAACTCTCATTCTTTCTTCCATGTTATTTATTGAAGAAAATGAAGTAGAAGTGTTCATAGTCAGCAACTCTACAAAATTCTGCAACTGAAAGAGGTCCTGCTTCTACATATGCCATATACACCTTTTATGATACATTACAAAATAAAGAAAGAAGGTGATAAAGTGATTTGTTGCTTTCTGTAACCATTCAGCAGTAGTTTGATTTGACCACATATGTGAACCTTACTAAAATACAACTGAAAACATCTACTGATGGATGACTTGAAGCTTCTCTTCACATTACTCGCTTTTCCAATACTGCTTCTTTCCTTATTAGGTAACCCTATTTTGTGAGTTCTGAATATATTAAAATATTAACATTCCCGCCCTACACCTTAACTGCAAAAATGGAGGTTAACTCTGGAACCACCTTGCTAGAAAGCAAGTCTTTGGTGGCAACAGTGACTTTTTTCACCCCATTATGAATCACAAGGTATATTTAAGTCACTGTTACGCAGTTGGGATGAAATAAATAAACAGCAGTGCTATACTGCTTATATGCATTACAACATCTGTTATGATGTAAACATTAGCATTATATATATTCTAACAATGAAAACAAAATGCTAAGTAGAAAAATACATTTTAAAATGAAAAGGTTTCTTTTCATTGAGAAGTTGCAATTCTACTGAAACTTGGGACAATCACAGAACAATAGTTATCTGCAATTGTTGAACATGGATTGCAGCTGGTGTGAATCAATATAGATTCACTGAAACCACTGTGGCTCTGCCAGGTTTTTCTAATCTTTACCAGTCTCTTACCCAACACCTTGTATTACATCATCAAACAAGCAACACTTATTGATGAATATTACTTCAGGCCAGTAAATGGGAGATATGTCATTGGTATGAAGCCAGAATCTCTTCTGTCAAACGGATTCTAATTGTTCACAGCCATTCTGGATACATGAAGTAACTACCATGTATCTGAAGTTAAGGAGATGCCATTCCATATAATGTAAATATTTTTCAATTAAGGCAATCTGCTCTGCTATTGATATCGAATTTCTCCTAGGTATAATATATATGCCAAATAAGAGGCTGGTATTCAACAGAGTTAATATTTATGACTGACTGCATATTTGGTTGAGAAAAAGTATATAGGTACACTTGCATACATATATACTTATAACATAAAAGCATATATGACTGCATATTAGGTTGAGAAAAAATATATAAAGCAATGCATAAAAATGGATTCTGCATAACTTAATAAAATTATTAAACGGGAATGATGTGTAAAAATACAGCTACTATCAAATTTTCAGACTCCTTTTGGGTGGAATGCTAAGTAGAACACTAAGGTATTTCATAAAATAACATGATTTCAGTAGAATATTGCATCACAAAGAAAAAACATAGAGACAAAAAAACCTGTTTTTCTCCTTGGGGAAATATGAAACATTTAGAAAGGAGCAAAGTATAGGAAACAACTTCCTAGTTGTATTAACTTCTTTAAAGTGTAAGGAAAGTGTTAAATATAACCAAAATTGTAAACAGATGAAAAAATATCTGCTTTGTTATAAAATATTATATTTCTTTTTAGAGCTAGAAAATAAGTTAGTGTAGCTTTTGCTTCTTATTATTTATATATAGCAAGAGAAAGTAAAAAATGTTGACAAGAGATCATCATTACTTTTGGATCCATAAATTAGGAGGACAATAGCCACAGGCCTCAGAAAATCAACAAAAATGATATGCTATATAATGTAAATAAGGAGAAAATAATACTTATAGAAAATCTGGAAAGCGAACATGCTGTGTCCATATATATTGACTGTAATGTGCTTAATACAGCTATAACAACTAATTTGAACTATAAAGGCTGACATTACCTCAAAACAAGTAAATCCATTCAAATCGCATATCAATCATTTCTTAAAGGCTGCAGTATGTAACAAGAATTTAAACCCACTGAAAAAAGCATGGATGGCATCATCTTAAGAGAACACTGAATTCAAGGTTTTTCACATACTTCAAGGTCTCCCATATAGAACTCTTAAGCATTATCTATCTACAAATTTGTGGGCAAGTGTTAATTTTACAGCCTCATATTTAGTAACTTGAATCTTGAAATCATTGGCAGAAGTGTGCTGTCACACAGTACCTGAGATAATATTTCATCTTCCATTTTCAGTATCATTAACAGTTCAATTTAAATTAGAATAATTAATTACGTTATATAACCTGTTTACTATGTACTTTGAGTTATTTCACTAATACAACAACATGAAACAGCATGCATATAGGGAGTTTTTTTTAATTCTGGTCTGTTCCAGATACGTTTTTTCTTTCAAAAAGAGGCAGGAAGGCCCTTCACTACTTGAGAATAAAAAAATTAGAGGTGGATAATGAAAAATTCACAGAACCAAGTTTTCAAACAGACACAGTTTCTCCACAAGCAAGGACAGATATTCTCAGTGGGAAGCTAAAAGTAATAACATCAGCTTGGACTTCCTTACAGAACTCTTTGCACACTTCTCAGTTTGTTCTTTCAGTAGCTTTGTGCTCCTGCATAAGTAATGTAAACCCTTTGAAAAAACTCTTAAATAGCAGATACGACTGAAGTGGGAAACAAACAACCCAAGGCAGTTTTGCTAGTCTAGACTACATACAACAGTATGAAGAAGCATCACTAAATTAAAGACCAGAACTCCTCCCTACTTTCCTGCAGGTCAGTAAAACTGCTCCCAATGAACTATTTTCTGGTTCCAAGCTAGACAATCAGCAACATCATCAGAAAAAAAAATTTGAGAGATCAAGTATTACTTTGTCTTCCAAGTCTGCACATTCCTGCATGCATGTCAAGCCTTGACTTGGAGGATGCAAGTCTGACAGAAGGTTTATGGCTTAAGAGAAAAAAGCGGGCAGCGGGGGGACAGCATGAAAAAGGTAGCTTGAAAAAAACTGCTTGAGAATTTTGAGCACAAAAAAATGCCAATTTTGGCTACCATTATACTAATAAGGAGCATTGACTTCCTTTTTGACTAACCTGTGATTGTTGGGTCTGACACTCCCTCTCTCCCATATCCCTGTCCTCACTCTAATCCTCATACCCTAAGGTCTTCCCTTCAACCTTATTTGCAAATGACACAAAAGAAAATTGTTAGCCTGGACAAGGAGCAGAATAAAACAAAAACAACCAAACACAATCAAAACTAGAAAAGATGCAGAATGGAACAAAGCAAAGAACCACACAAACAAAGCAGCTTCTTTATGATTAAGGTTAAAACAAACTTTCCACTAACTTCAACAAAGTTTCCTTTCAAGTTTTTTACTTACTGCAATCTGACAGATGATTCTTTGGGAGACAATAAGAGTTTCAGAAAAGATGAACTAATCACATGAATATTTGTTTTCTTGGAAATATTCAATGAAGATTTGTAACAATTCAAGTGTTAGTGAGTTGTCTTTTGTTCTCCTTTGTCAAAAAACATACTCAGCTAGTTTATGAAACCAGAATACAAAACTCCATGTGAAAAACAGGAAAAGAAATAACTAGAATTTTCTAGGATACCGACAGGCTGCCTTCTAGCCTCTGATCTGTGAGAAAAACAAACCCATTTCCACTCCTTCAGATCCTCCTATCTAAAGAGTAAGGATAACCCATTCAGTAATGCACTCCCTTAAGAACTTTCAGGCATAAAACTCAAGTGCATTATATAAAATTGTGAAGGGAAAACATCCAGTTACCACATAATTATGATTCCCAATGCTCTTGGCAGGGTGGGCATCCTATGGCTGACATTATATTGCCTCATCAGACCCATAGATGACCATATGAATCCTATCGAGGCCCAGAAAAATGGGTCTAAAGGACAAATTGTAATCACATGTGAACTAAAAAAAAAAAAACCAACCAAAAAATCCCCAAAAAACAAAACAACAAAAAAAACCCCAACAAAAACAACAACAACAAAACCCCCCAAAAAACAACAAAGCAAAGTATAACTATAAAGCATTAGGGACCTTCTGGGAGGCAGGCAAGCCAGAAGATATCTGGGGCAGAAGGATAAATGGGACTGTTCTGGGAATTATAAGGTAAGTATCAAATTGTTCTCATAATCAATGAAGTTTGTTAAAGAAAATTTCTTAAACTGGGAGAAGGGAGGTTTGACGTTTGAAAACACATGAAGCCTCCTAAAATACTGATTTTTTCAATACCTGCAAATTATCTAAAGGAAGGAATATCTAGGGTATAAGATATTTTTATTCTGAGCAACAAGAGAACTTGGGAATACTGATCCCTTCTTCTGTATGTTAAAAATATGCATAAAACAAGCATTAAAAATATGCTCCAGAAAGAGTAATGATGAAATATGATACAATGGACCTACTGCACCAAGTAAGGGCAGCAAACACAAAGGTATCTTTATCTCCTCAAGATTCTGAAATTAGACAAATTATCTGAGAAAAGATAAGTTTGCTTATCTGATCCTACAGCAGATCACTCCAAACAGAGAATCTAACCAGGAAAAAAGAGGTTATCAAAATGTTTTTACCAAGCAGTTATCAAAACTGCCAAACAGACCCATTTCCCCAGGCCTGTGATGTTACAGAAGTATTGCTGATCTTGATTTGCAAGTCTTGATTGATTGCAAGTCTTCAAATCCAAAAGTAACTCAAAGTATGTGTACAGTGCAGCTATAAAAACATGTTCAGCACCGTATCACCATTTTGTAACTGTTGCTACAGAATTAGCTCACTCTCACGAAAACAAAAAGTGTAAATTTTGAATTAGTAGTGATGTTAATTTTTCAAATATAAGAAGAATAATGGTTCATCATGTGGCATCCTGACCAATGTTCTGTTTCCTGAAAAAACAATACCAAAACCAGTAATAACAAAACCAGTTTCCCTATTTATGGTTTTTTCTGTAATTGCTCAAAACTTAATTGAAGCTCAGCAAAAAGCAGTGTGTGTGCATATGTACCGAAGTCACATAAAAGAGACAGGATTCAATGGCATAAATATTGCTACTTTTGGTTTCCTGCATTACATTTCTTGGCTGAACATGCTCTCCTGTTGAAATTGCAAGTGTTTGCTGTTGCTTTACTATCAAATTTAGAGTCCATGTGTTTGGTTTTTTCCTCCTCCAAGCAATGACCATTTAAAGCATTGTTTTATTTCTAGTTATCTTCAAAATTTGATTCAAATACTTCCCTATTTTCACATTCACGATAAAAACTGTACGGGTTTGCACTTGGAAATATGTAGCCATTTTAGTAGTTATATTCAGTAACTGAAAATGAGTTAAATCAAAGTGAAAAAACAGATTACAAAGAATATTGCTCCTTTGATGGTTGTTGCATTGTATCACAATTTCAGAAACATGGAAAAACTGCTATGCAACTTAATGGTTATCACAGTTCCTAAGTGTCAATAGTACACATTAGTCTTTCTGAACAGTAAAAAATTAGGCAATCCTATGAAGACTTTTTTTTTACAGTTCCAGTTACTTGTTATTCCTGCTGAAGTCAGACACTAAACCTGTACAGTTAAATATAACAGCAGAAAGGGAAGCATATAGCATATTATATACCATATTAGGTATGATCCAAAAACTTCTGAACACTGGAAAACTGCAAGTGTTACAATCCTAAAATAAACCATGAGATTTAGTTTTCTGAAGCACCAGTGGAAGAATAAAACCAGGTATAAATTAATAATTAAAATTAAAGCCCTCATATGGAAGGGCAGAAGGTCTAAACAGAATCTAAACTAAGCTGCTAAACTGGTTTTGATGGGGAAAAAGGGGGCACAGGTAGGGAAGTAAATCTAAAGCAATTGATTGGTTTTGATAAGTTTGGTTTTGGAAGTCTGCTATCAACAAAAGAGAAATCTGCAATAGCAACACCTTGACAGGTCAAAAGCAGAACATAAAAGTCTCACAGAAGAACTAGGAGACCCTGGCTGCTAAAACAAGACAAACAAAAAAAAAAAAGCCCAGACAAAACACCCTCCCCTCCGAAAAAAACCCCACCCCACCCAAAATCTAACAAACAAACAAAAAAACCAAAGAAAGGGAACAAAAACACCAAACAAAAAGCAATCAACCAGCTCCCCACCAAAAAGCCACACCAAATTCACACCAATCAAACAAAGCAATTTTGAACCAAACCTGAGAACTACATTCTGTACCTGGTATTAACTTTTTTACTACCATTTTGAGAAGACTATCAGTAATAAATGGCAGGATTCTATGTTGCTATACAATTAATAATCACATTTTTGCAATCTCTTCTTTTCTCCTGTATGATTCCTTTCCTTCCGTTCTTTCACATATTTTCTGTTACTCCAAGTATTTCCTTCAAAGATCTTGTAAGGTGCTGCCCTAAGAGTTTGTCTTAGATCTCATACTCCCTATAAATACTCCAGCTTCCAAAAGTATGTCCTGGGGACAGACATGGGGGACAACTTCTAGTGACATGGGTGTACAAAATTACAGTACTGTACAGTACAAGCCCAAAACCTCCTATGAGATTTCTAATTGTAGTTTTCATTCTCATTTTCTGTTCTCTAGTAGCATTTCAAACACACTGCACTTATTTTCATAAGACTCTGAACTGAAGGAGTGAGTTCAGTGCACACAGCTACTGAATTGTGCAGGAGTTAACATATTTGGAACTTTTCTCCCAGATGTCATGCTTTTATTAACATCAACTAATGGGTTTTTTCCCCTCTTATTTCCTGAATATTTACTAGTATGCTCCTAAGCACTACTACAAATAATGGATGCCCTAAAGATTTTGTATTAAATTTTCCTGTGCAGCCAACATTGCTTTTTGCATCAACTAGAATCTGGTTCTAACCTTATTCTGTTATTGTCTTTCTTATACAGCCTATGTGCTTTCTCTAAGGTTTTAACTGGTATCACCCAGGATGTTAGATTTTTTTATTTAATAGTGAAATGAGCAAACATAAAGTTATTTTATCATAGATAATTTAGGGTTGGTGTGCTTTATCCAGTCTGTTCCAAAATTACTTTAATCAAAAGCAACTCAAGTAGCACAGAAAAAAAATTCCACAAAAATGTTTATCGGAAGATATAGAGCTTAAAACCAGTTTTTCAATTAGCCTGGAACTTATTCTGAAAGAACTGCAGTATGACACTCTCTTTTAAAAATGCACATGAATGTCTGTACTAATAAAGGCAAACATCATAAAACTAAGAGCACTATTAATCAGTTAGCAAAACAAGATAATCAAAGGACAGAACAGTTCTCCAGATACACTGAGACAAGCCTTACCCTTGCAGAAAATCACATGACAAGCAATCACATTTGTATAGTAACAAACATAGCTATGTTTCTATAGCCTAACAATTGCCTGGTCACCTGTATGGAACATTTTCTGACCTCTGCCTAACTGTTTGCCATGACTCGTGTTGTTGTCAAGCTAAGAGGTAAAAAACAAAACTGCAGCAGTGAAGCCCTTCAGTCCTGTGTCACACCTGATGACCACACAGCTCACTGCCTTCTCCTCTTTAGGGCCTCTCACATCAGCATCACAAATACCAGAGCCTATATTTAAAACACTGCTTCTGATTCTATAGGGTTCCCCACTTCTCACTGAAATTAAAAGAACCTGGTGTCTAAAGGTCTATTTGAATCTAAAACACAGTACATGCAGAGCTGACAGAAAGGCAGATGGAGTTTATGAACTAAGGAGGTAAGCGATAAAGCATCTGCCTAGTGTGTTTACAGTGAGAGGAAAGTGTGAAGAAGCAAAGCAGCTTCATTGACACTAGCAACATGTTAGGCAGACATTGCTGCACTGACTTGTTCAGTTCTAAAAGTAATTCAGAGGAACAATGAAATGGCCCCCTGCCTCCAACCCCTGAATGACATTCGATCTCACAATTTATGTAACTGCTTATGTAGCAAGGTGAAAACCTGCTTCCTTTATAACAACTATCAGCCACTTTCCTAACTCCCTTGATATGCTTATCTTGTTTCAGTTTTCAAGCCTATTTTATTAATAAATTAAGCTCTAAGTAAAGTATTACTACTTTGCTTGCCTTCTCCTTTTGTATTTACCAAGGTAACAAGTATGACTCACATGCATATTAAAACAGAGCTGTCTTCCTGAGTTACTGGCCAGAAAGCTAAATTGCTTGTGCTGTTGTTCATAACTCCAACACCGACAAGTTTACGATCAGCCTCATCATTATTTTTTTCAGCATTAGTGACACAATTAAAATATTATGCTACTTTTGTTCTGCTGTGAGTGCTTGAGGGAAATTACAACATATGAATATGAATAAAAATATGAACTGTTGTTCTTCTTGAACTCCTAAGGAGGAAGAAAACTTTAAATGCAGCCTGAGAAAGCTGTCAACAGAAACACACACACAGAGGTTTTCATAACCTTTATAAATAAAGGCCCCTCTTCTTTCTACCTTGAGCAGGAGTTACAATGCCACCACCTTGTCATCAGTTTAAAGCAAAAGGGAGCTTCAGAAATTCCAGTCTAGGACCTTTAAGATATATAACTAAGATAATAACTACCTTCCTTTCCCCAGAAGATATTTGGTGCATGTTACCAAGACTTTAAAACAAAAAGTATTGTAAATTGTAGATTTGTGTTTGTTTTGTTCATGTGGGGTATTTTTGTGTGGTGTTTTTTGGTGGTTTTTTTTTTTAATAATCTTTATTTTATTTAATTCTAGTAAATTTTGTTTAGTCTCCTTGGTAAGTGGAATAGGAGTGAAAAGTCTCCAAAGAAAAGAGTCAAATTAACTGATAGATGAATGACTATGACATGGTATTTACATAAGCTACAAAAAAATGTGTGACTTTGCCAGGTAACCAGCAAATTCCTCCCATTTACTTCAGCTACTGCCTTAGAAGCAGCAACAGAAAAAAACACCCAAACACAACAACATACTGAAATGAAAAAAAATTTCTCATTATTATATGATTTACTTTGATCAAGGTCTACAATAGACATTAATTTCACAGTTAGGAGAGGGAAAAGTAATGAACAAAGTAGATTAAAAAGAACACAGCTAGACAGCGACTCATCTGTAACACAACCAACTCTGCATTAAGTAACATCATCTATTCCTAGTTTGCTTGCCATCAAGTATCCAAACCCAAACCTGAGGAGTTGAGTGTTGCTCCAAAACAATGTATTTCTGGAGAAGGACTGCCATAAGACTCGGCTGCCTATACAGACTGAAAACACCTTCATGCCATTAGTAAGCAATTCCTTTTACTTTTTTTCTTAGTGTCTTAATTAAAAAGGAAACGGTATTTCAGCAGTTAGATCTTCAGAAGAGGTCTACAATGAATTAGTTCAGGCAGTATGATTTGAGGTCTAATTTTTTGTAACCACCCTCACAGATAGCAGAGCTAAGTGGAAAGAGTGATTAAGGTTGCTACGTTAGGACAATGCCATATATGACTGAGGAAATACAGTATTAAATATATCAAGTAAAAAAAAAAAAAACACAGAATATTCCACTGAATAGTAACTGAATTTTAGTTACTTACTATTGCAATCTTTCTCTGGATGCTTTCACTGTGTTTTTAATTTCACTAAGGTATTCAGTAATATTAACGTTTGTTTGTCAGGCTCTTAACAAAGAAAAGCTTCAGAAAAAAAGGATAACTGCATCTTACAAAAACTGCTCATGCTGCTCACCAAAGGACTTACTGAAGCACGGTCTAAAACTTGATTTTAACTGGGTCCTATATAATAAATACAAAGCACAGAAATTAATCTCCAATTTTCTTGAAGAGATTACTGGCAAGACTCTGAATATCACATTTTGTAACTTTACCTTTACACCAAACATAGAAAAGATGCAGTAGCCCCCTAAGAAGGAATCTGTTAAGTTCCATATTTTGGGAGAGGAAGGCAGTTTAGCTAGAGACTTGTCTCTTGACATTTCAAATACACTGACCAAATTATGAAACCTCTGTTCATGCTTATGAAGCCTTTCATGAATAATCTGGTATTAGTCTGAGCAATTATTTATCAACATGATTAAGAGGACAACCCTTGGACTCAGGACAATTAATGGCACATTATAAGTACCCTTGGAAAAGACAAATACTTATGGACCAGATCTAATGCATTTTTTACTAAAACATGCAAAGATTTCTTTCAATACTAGTTTTTTTTCCAAAAAGTTTTTACATGAATACTTCCACTAGACTTGTCAAATGTGCTTGGAAGGATACTTGATGTCAAGAGGGAATGCCTTGCAGAATGAATAAATGGAAATAATAAATTTTTGTTTACAATTTCAACTACATCTTTCATCTTCATTACTTTACTGAAGAAAATTTGTAGGAAAGCTTTCTGCCAGCTCTGTGTAATCTGAAATACAGGTACTGTGGCTCCTGAATAAAAGCCTAAATACTGCTTAACTGCCAAGAATAACTCCTCCTACTGACAATCTGTGTAAAATCAGAGGCAAATAGGTTTCCATGGGTAAACTACCCATTCCTGCTAACTGCATGTGAAACACATGGCACTGGTTCAGCCTGCTGCTCTGGAGCAGTAGTGGGATGCTGATTAAATAAATAACGAGAAAGTAACTGTAGATCAAAGACGAAAATTTGGTGTTTCTTGAGCTGTGGGGTTTTTGTTTGGTTGGTTGGTTTTGTTTGTTTTTGTTTTTTTTTTTTTTGGTTCTGGAAGGAGCTTCGTTTGCTTGCCTTGTGCACGCCACTGTCACAACACCAAATTTAGCTGCCCTATGGACTACAGATGATGATTGTTCAAGTGCACTCTCCGTATGGCAGTCACAGGCCCCACCAACAGCAAACTCACACTGACATGACAGAGAGGGAGGAGGAAAACTCTTCTTAGCTGAGTCAGAATCTGGAGTCTGAGACTGGCAATGCAATTAAGAAGTATCTTTCAGAAATTGTGCTTTCACTGTTCATCTACTAGGCAGAAAGTTAACAGCATTTCACTAGAAGAGCTGGAATAGGAGGAAAATAAGCTTTGCCTTCCTAATTGTTTTTTCTGACTTCTACTCAGTTGTAAATACCTATCCTTCTGTTTTCATATAATTGAAACAGTGATAGTGGAAAGGTCAAAAAGCAGTGTGTATTAGATTAGAAAGATCAGATTTGGTAATGCAAGGAAAAAAAACAGGGTGGTGATAAAAAGCATTAGCATTTATTTACTACAAACTGACTATACACAATCCCCAACCCCGCAATTTCCAAAATTAGGATTCATTTATAACAACTTCTCACAGCAGAGAACAGATTTCCTAACCCTAAAAAAAAGTAAGGAAAAGGGAGTCAGTGAAAGCAGAATTAGCAGCTTAGATACCAAAATCCCTTCTTTATGTTTAGAAACTGCTCGTACAATTACCAACATATCAAAAATTGCTCCAAAATGGTGCCAGATGTGTTTTAATAGATTTTGCTTTTAACTGTTTAAAAAAACTGATGCCCGAAGAGGCAGCATTAGTTTTGTCCCATGAAAAGAACTGTACTGAAGTTTGTCTTAAATTGTGTTTCTTGAAGCTAGATTTTTTTTTCTGCCTGTCACATAGCCAATATTAAAATAAAAAAAAACTTTGAAGGTAGTTTCTATATAAATTACCTTACTTACATATTAAATGGTAGTTGTATCACTGCTGTTTCATATCCACAATACAGAATTTCACTTCATAAAAGTAACTTTCCCACCATTAAAAAAAATGAACACTCAAAAGCAGAACAAAACCCCTGACAATGTGTGAACTTTACATTCAGAAATCAACGAAGAGAGAAAAATTTATTGACAGGCAACAATTCACACTTTTAATCTCAAAATAAAGATGAACGCGTACATTTTTTTTAACCAGGAAAAATACTTTCCATCTTGATTTTTCTGGTAAGTGAATAGTATCAACCTCTGTAAGTTAAAATGCGAATAAATCTTCAACAAACAAACCGGGCTGGCGAGAAATGAAACCTGATAGCAAAACTTGAGTTGCTTACTTCAGCTTCATGTACATCACTTAATTTAGCTCTGGGAAGTAGTCTCTTTCTTGTTTTAATCAGTGGAAGGCATATTCAATTAAATGCATGAATTTATATATAAACCAGTATAAAAGTATATTAAAAATTCCCTCCAAAAGGATCTGGTATGGACTTAGTGACATTTTCTACAATGTTCTATAGCTGCATGTGAGGTCTGAGGTCCAACTTAGAAAATCAGCCAAGCAATATTTAATTAAGAGATGGGGCTTGGGGAGGAGATTCAAAAGAAAGACTTAAGCACAAGATAGTGATAAATCATCTTTATATGCTCCTGACAGTTGATGATTAGCTTCAAGCACTACTCCAAGTTCAGCTAGAACATCCTCCATGCTGACCTAACTTTCAGCAGCAGCTAGTGGATCTGGTAGACACCACTCTGCTTTCTCTACTTTATCAAAGCACATGGTGGTCAAATGACACCTCTGTACACAAATACTGAATACTGCAGGGGAGCAGAGGTAAGTGTGCGGATCCCAATGCTGGGCAATAGTAACACGTATCCAAAACCACTGCAGTCCTTTTTCTGAACCAGCTGTCAAGACTGTAGAGCATGTACTTCTGTATGCATGTGCAGCTGCCCAAGGCACTGAGCCACAAACATGATTCCAGCATTCAGTTCTGCAGTCATACAGGTTTTGAAACAACACCAAACTAGCAGTGACTCATACCTTGGTAAAATGATGTCATAAAGGGAGGAAACAGTTTTGTGTCATTCAGAGGTCAGAAAGGGGAAAAAAAAATAGGCAATTGCCATACTCAAACTGGTTTGCTTAAAGTTTCCTATCTTTGAATGAACTAACAATAATGTTAATTTAAATTAGGCTCTTAGCTATGCTGCTTGTGGTAAGACTGACATTTTCAGGGCCATATAAGCCAGTGAAAGTGACAGGGACCAAAGAAAGAATCCCTACAGCCTACTGCAGGTCACCAGGTGTGTGAGAGAACTTAGCTCAAAGAGACTAGTAGTTCATGGTGATCCAAGGCAGCACATGCTTACTGCTGCTCTCCATTTATATATCTGTGGTACAAACTGGATGTGGGTTCATCCTGGGACTGCTCAGGACAAGACTGCTACTGCAAGCAGAGTGGAGAGCAGAGTCTGGGGCACTGAACAGAATCACAGTTAATGATATTGGAAAGGAGAGAGGAAAATCTCTGCCTTTGAAGAGTCTCCCCACAACAGCTCTGAACACTTTTCCAGCACTGGTCTTCATTTTAAGGTCTAGTTATTAGCACTGGTCTTCATTTTAAGGTCTAGTTATTAGTATTTCAGGCATAACCACTGATCTTTATTGAGTACAGATCTCCACATAGCAAGATGTTGTAAGACGAAACACAGTAGATACTAACACTCAGAATGGCAAGACTACCACAGAACATAAGAATTATCTTAAGTGATATGAGCCTTTCCATTATTCTATAATTGGCTGTGCTGGGGAAAAAAAAATTACGAAATACAGAGAATACTTAGCTCACTTATTAATTTTATTTATAAATGGTAACCATGATGGCACTTATAACATACTGTAACAGTGGAGATTTATCATTGCTTCTTTCATTAGACTCACCTGGTGATGTAGTGAAGCATAATTAGGAGATGGACATGAATATATGTCTGAATTTTGCATGCAATAGGGTTCTGGTTAAACATATTTTAACTCAGCCTTTCAAAACATCTCTGAACTCCAATTTCTACTACAAAATTACTTCCCACTGAAAGCATGCATTACATTTCTGCTCATCCTAAGGATGAGATAGTTACTGTCTCTTCTTTTCTTGTACGGTACAGAAGGGATGTTATGTCTTTTGTGCAATGCTGCCAACTGCAGACCCAATATTACAGCGTTGTTTCCTGTTTGATTCCTCAGACACTTGGAAATACTTATTTTTAACAAGAAATGTAGTAAAATACCCTGGAACTCTGCAGCTGGTATAAATCTGTATCTGCAAAGCAGGTGCTGGAAAATGCAACTATATCAGGAAGCCTGTGTTTCACAGTCATATCAACCATTTTTCCAACTGTGTTAAATACTGATTCATGTGCTTACTTCCATTACCTTTGGTGCTAGAGAAAACTGAGACTGTCCTGAGAAACTCACTGAATTCCATGAAGTCCAAAAGCTCAAAAGGAATACAGAAACCAGGCATAAAGCACAGCAGTGTAAGAGATCTCATTTAGTACCCTCCCTCACAGTCTTCTGCCAAATACAATTGCACAAAATCTGAGAATATGCAAAGTGAAAGAAGAAAGAAAATCCCACAAACCTTAACACAAGAAAATAGATCTAATTGCCAAATATAAAATAAAAAAAACCAGTTATCTAAGAAAATACCTTACTTGATACCCTGTTGAGAAATAATTGTGTCATACTCAAAGATTAATGACTTAATGAGACCATCTGAACACTGGAAAAGCATTACTAAACAAACTCTCTTCAGGGACTAACCCTTTCTTTACAAAGTAGCATCTTGACAACTCAGCCTACATATCAACTATATTTCTCCCTTTGCCCACATTTCCACCAACCCCTCTCCCCAAGGTGTATTTATTTAAATTTCCTCTCATTGTAGTAACTTCATATGAGAAATCTAATTTTCATCCCTTTCCAAAAGGAAAGAACTTGTAAAATCTAATTTTTGTATAGTTTAGACCAGTAATGAAGGATACAATGAAAAATTGCATTAAAATCTAGCTAAGACAAATTTGATTGCATTTAATGTTGGCAAGGATTCTGTCTGTTTCAGTATATCCAGACATTTACAACACCTGCCTGGGATGCATTCATAAAAGGTTGTTTTCTACTGCATATTCTAGCCAGTAGATGATAAATCAAAAAAGTCCTGCTGGATCACAGAAATCCATCCCAGTGTGCCTTAAGAAAGTAACTCTAAATAGTACTGACTTCCAAGTAGAAAAACTAAAAACATTACTGTTGCAGGTTCCTTATTTGTCAGACAGGCAAAACACTACCCACATTGCTGATTCATATGGTATCATCAGACAGCAGTGCACAGGAAGCTCTACAGGAAGACCACAAAAGCTGACAAGTGTCCAAAAAGGGACAGATAGGCAGAAACATACCAGGAAGAACTTACACACCCCACTGGAATCAGGAAACAACAAAGCTAGTGAGGAAGCTATAGCTCCTACCAATCATTAATCCTCAAAGAGCAACTTCTTGAAACGGTACACTTATTTTCTTAAAGAAAAGAGATGAGGAAAATTTGAGTAGGGTTTTATAGCAGGGAGTTGCTATTTAAAACATTTTGCAATGCAGTGACAGAGTACACCACTATAGTAATGGCAGCCAGTTCAAGTCATTGTTTATCACACAAGAAGAACAGGAGCTACAGGGCTTTACTGCCATGCTCCTCTCTGTTTAGAATGGTTTTGTTTATAAAAGCTGCCCAGAAAAGTAACTATTTATTAAAACAAGGCCTTTCACAATGAGTCTAATAATAATGTCTTTTCCCTATCAGAACTACTAGAATATCCCACAGGTGAAATAAAAGAACTTCCCCAACCCAGCTTGGAAAAATGCTGACTTGTGTTAAAACTATTTCATAGAATGGGATTTTCAATAAGTAAATTTAACTATACACAACACAGCATCATTATAAAAATTCTGAAAAGAGCTTCTAAAAATTAACAAGCCTGCAAAAAAAAAAAAAAAAGGGTCCTTAGAACCTTCCTGACTATACTTTAAATACCACCTGCATGGTCTGTGTTCTCTCTTTCAGGAATGGTTCATTTATGTTAGTGTGCAAGCTCCTCTGCAACCTCTGAGAAGATGTGTCCATACATACATCTTTTCATACACAGTCTTAAACACTTTCCCTTATGAGCAAGTTTGAATCAGATACAAGCAACTCCAACTTTCTTTAATAAAAATCCATTTCAAACTGCATACATAACAGTAGATACACATACCAGATATATTTTCATGTCTTTTAGTGATATCGCAGTTCAACACTCCTCTATGGCTCATTATCAAAGTGCCACTTAGCTTGTTTTCCTGCAAAGGAGTTTTTTAGTGCAAAGGAGTTTTTAAAAGCTCCTTACAAAGTGGCAAGTGGCTGGAAAAACTCCATCTTTTTCAAAACCAAAACTAAATTTTAAGGTTAATTTCTTCACCAAATTCCTACCATGCAGCTAAATTAAAATATCTATACACTATTTTTGAAGAATGCCACCACATTTCATTTTCTCCTGTGCCTTTCTTATTTGTAGACTACTGGCTACAGCAGAATTTACAATATCTGATATGTTTTTGCACTGTTTTGAATGGCTTTATTTTCAATTCTTCACCATTACCCTTTCAACTTCTCAAAGATCAAGGCAGTATTTAAGAGTGACAGAGAAAGTAGAAGAAGGAAAAAGAGGAAAAAAATAACTAAAGAAAATGCATTACGTTCTAGGGCTGTATTTCAGCTTTAAAGAAATCCTTTTTCAATCCAGACTTTGAATAAAAGCAGCTTTAAAAAATGCAAAGGGTCAAAGGAATAATAAAGACATATTAGAAGTGTTTCAAAAATATTTTGTGCCAAAATCAGTTTTACTCAATTCCATGGGTGTACAACTGAGGATAAAACCTATTAGTACACTTATCTACAAATTGGCTTAGAAGATTAACAACTAAATGGTAAGCCAAATTTTAACAGTGGCTAGAAGGTCATATCAAGAAAAATGGCACGTCATTATCTGAAACAACCTTAACTACTACTCTAATTGTATCAGCTTTTCCACAGTGTCTCAGAAACTCGTAGGTATGACAGGACTAATGAAGAAAGACATGAGAGTTATAGAAATGTTAGAAGGAAGCTCTTCGTAATTACCATCCCTACAACTCAACATTCAGCTTTTTCCTGTCATGTTTGAAACTGTTCACAGAAGTGGCTTGCTCATAATAAATTATTTTTTTACCTACCCAGTAACTTAGGTCCACCATAGCAATCTAAACAATCTACAGTCAAGAGCTCTATACTTTCTTGACAAAGATGAACCACACAACCATAGCCTTGTGATTTATGTAACTGTTAGTAAAAAATTAAATTGTAACATGACTAATGTCATGCTTTCATTTCCCTCTGCCAACCCACTCTTCCAGACACAAAACCCTGGATTCTTGTCTCGTTACTCACTTTTATGCAATCACCCAATGTGAATACAAAGTCTATAAGAGTGGAGCTACATGGGCTTATAGTGTAAAAACAGGTAGACATGTGATTGGACTGATGAAGTGTGAATATGTAATCACCTCTTCATGTGCAGACTTTAATCCTAATTTAACCAAGGAGAAAAAAAGAGCAAAATAATCTTTCAGAAAAAGTAGAGGTCAACGGAATTTTGTGAATACCTCTACTAGGCAATATATCCAACAACACAAAACAAATTAAATTTCAGAAACAAAAAAAAGGGGGTAGGGAAGAGGAAGGAGGGAAGGGCAGGTTGTGTTTTGATTTTTTTTTTTTTTATTGTTTAACTACTCCTTTGTCAAGCCAAGGCTGAATTTTATTATAAGACAAAACGTGCTTGCATTGTAATTTTTACCATATAGGAAGAGCAAACTGAACAAGGGACTGGCAAAATCTGGAGAAAAATATTGTCCATTTAACCTGAAGAACTATTAATTGATTGCAATAAACCTTATTTCAAGCATCTTGTGTATTATAGGAATTACAATGAAGAAACAAGTAACTTTTAGTCATTCTACATAATAAAACCAGAACACAACAGGATCTGAATTCCCAAAAAAAAGCTTACTGTGAGAAGGAAATATTCTTATAAATTTTCAGAGAAAATATGACAAAAATACTTCAACCTGAAATTAATTTAGAGATAAGTATTAGACAAGCTTGGCCTCTCTCTTGTAGAAATGAATTAAGTAATTAGGAAACTATGAATTCTAAATATTTCCTTCTTGAAAATACTTATATATTATTACATTTGTCCATTACTTTTATAAAACTGTATTGTCTAAATACCTATAGACAATACAGTTAAACCTATAGACAATAGACCTGTTAATCATGAAGAAAGTCAGAACCATTCCAAGAGCACACAACCTCACTGCTTTAAAATATATGCCAAACTCCCATTACACATAAAAGCTGCCCTGAGCAATTTCACATCTTCATTGCAAGTGTACACACTCATGTGAACATTCCCTGGAGAAAGAAAGAGTGTTCATTTACCTATATGTTTATTTTAAATAAAGTATTTGAAACTCTTCATGGGACTATTCAACTCTGCTTCTCCAGCATACTTCTCATATACCATCATCTTCCCTACACATTTGAAAAAAGAGCTAGAACTTGGGCTTCTGTTGGGATGAAGTATGAAACACTTAAGCAGAAGATAACAAGATGAAACAAGTAATTTAGTAATCCATTAGAGCAATACAGATAAATGCAAGTGCTCTCTGCTCTAAACAGAGAGCAAGCAAATGAGTGACCAGGAAAACAGAATGTATACTACATATATGGGGAGCTTTTCCCTCATTAGTTTAAATTATTTTCAAATATAAAGAGAAAGGAGGACTAAATGGTAGGTCACAGGTAAGCACATAAAGGTGTACTGAGGGGAAATGCATATAAGACTGAGGAGGTGCCAGAAAGAAAGGCAGGGAATGAGAAGAGCAAATGACTGGAGACCAATAAAAAGATTAAAAAGACAGAGGAGAGGCTGCTATCTATTTAAGATTGTCAAACTCTTCACAAAGATGTTTTACGAAGCACTCAGAAAAACTGTTTGTGGCTTTATTGGAAGCCCTAAAGCTCATGGATCGTTATCCTCATGGGAGGAAACACAGCTCTCAGGGAAATGGGCTTTCCCTCATATTACAGCTTCAGTGGAAAAAAAGCAACCTGTCTTCAGTCCCTTTGTCAGAATATATGTACTTCAACGACCACGATATTTTAAATCTTCTATACACTCTTGCATGTTATCTTACTGCAGCTATTTCTTGCTAAAATAATGCCTATGGAGCTTCCTGGGGGTAGAAGCATTTAACTCTTCTGCTAGACTTGCTATTTATTGGGTAATTTTACTTTGGTTTTGGGTGCTTAGAGAAACACCTCAGAGAACCTAAATACTAACCAAGAACCATACAGGTTTCTCCATCTGCTTGAAGAGCCATTTGATTATCCCTGTTCTAAACCAATAAGTATTTTATGTCACTGTCCCAAGAACCTATTTCTTGCTTTTTTGTTAAATAAAACCCCCATATAAACTGAAAGACTTCTCCTCACAGTTTGCACCCTACTGTTCTAGATTCAGTCCTTTACACTGGTAGGGCCTTTCCTCCAAACTATGTTTGTTCAACGGAATTTCACCACTTAATATGCCCAACTGTTCACCCAAGATAAAAACTTATGCCATCTGATTCCATTCCTGCTCCTACTGTTCCACTTCTGCCTGTAATTTTATTAGGTTTCTCCAGTGGATCTGTTGAATGGAAAAAACCAAGCTAACAAAACAATTATGGACTTGAAGATAATGCTAGTAAGATTTTGAACTTTGAAAGCATTTTCAGTATCTGCTCATTTTGACTGCAAAACATTTCCCAAAGGAAATAGGCACAAATTCAGACAAAAATTAATCAGAAAACACTCAGAAACTTTACAGCAAATGTCTACCACAAAACTTGCTTTTACATTTCCAGCTTCTTGAAAAACTTTCCTGTCACCTGTTCTTGAAGACTACAGGTACTCACATTAGTTTCATTGTTATGAATATTTAAGAAGTCTCACAGGAAATTATGGGAATGGGATTGAAGTAAGGCTTCCTGCCTGTTAATCACCATGGAGTGACGCCTTCCTGATACTGTCTGCTGAAACAGAATAGCAACTTGTCTTTTGAAAGTTACATTAAGATGGAAAAGTATAAGACAACAGTACTATTTGGTGTTTCACTATAGTGGTAGATTCATTTGCCTAAAAATACAAACTGCAAAAAGCATAAGCCCGTAATTTTTTTTAAATTGTATTTGAATACCAGTGGTTATTTCTACATTCCTGTGGGAATACCTGCATGAGTTAGTTTGTACAAAGAAAATTTTGCAAAAGACAGGCAATTTCCAAAATTGCTTCTGAACATTTCTAAAAAAACTAACCTTTCCCTTATTTCATAAAATACTTCTTACCCTAAAATTCAAAAGCCATACAACAACTTCACAACTTCTAGTTGAAAAAGAAATATTGGAAGCACAGTAAAATTTACTCATTTACTCAAAAAGAAACTAAAAAAATCTATAAGCAACCATTTCCTATGACAGACAAATTCCTAAAAGAGATCATGCACACCCATTATCTTAAACCTCAGAAGAGCTCATATTCTGAAGTTTAAGTGCATAAAAAGAAATGTCTTTCATTTTATAATGCTCTACCATCAGTTCTGAGACATTAGCTTCTAAACACGGTTATATTTCTCAATTGGCTTTCACTACTCTGATAATCTTTCAAAACAGTCTAGGTTATCTGCCTCTAGTTACACTTGTGACTATGAAGACAAATACAATCTCACAAGAACTGACCTGCAAAATTTAGAACTTGTTGACAGCTATGTTAATTATACTAAAGTAGTCCAACATAAATGCTGTTCTTTGTGTACACCACACAAAGAACACAGCTGCCAACTTAACTGACTGCTAGGTATAAGGACACTTCAAATTCCAGCAGCATTTAGAGATTCAAAATACTCCAGTTTTAATAAATCACAATTAAAGGCATGAAAATTGCTACAGTAAGAGAAAACCATTTATACCATAGCCCCAAAAGCTATTGAAGAACATGAAGAACCTGACCCAAAAAAAGGGTAATTTTCCTTCAGGCTCAACCACATCAATACCAGCTTGACCAGCAATTTTCTAAACTACAGTGTACAACAGCTACTGTGCTAAAAATATTCTGTTACTCCAACTTCAAGATATTCTCTCCAGAGATAGGATTTCCTGATAGGAGGCTCAAATTAATAGGAAGTGCCCTTCCTGTGTTTTCTAGACTGCTAGACTAATGAGTTTGTTTTCAACAGCTTGTAAAAAAAATGAAGGAGCAGGTTTATTTGTTGACTGGTGTTCAGTGCTTTGAAGCGAAGTGACCTTGTATACAAAGCCAAAGTGTAGTAGACCACAATCATGTCTATTTAGGCACAAGCTGTAGCACGTTTGGCTTTGCCTGCATTCCTGAAGGAATCAGTACAGGAATTGCCTTGAGAGACTTTTCTTTTCGTCTGCAAGCAGCCCTATTAGAAACTGATGGGAATGCTTGTGAAAGAGCTCAGCAGAGACCCCTACTTTCAGCGAATTAATTTTTATGTAGAGAAAGTGAACAGTTCTGGCTATGCGTGTACAGCTATGGCAAACCTACCTGACTCACTCAGCTATATAAAAACACTACAAAAAGTCAGCACATCTAAAAAATAATTACAGAACACACATTTTGTAATATAATACAAAGAAAAAAAAGAATTCTAATCTATCATTAGGATTTCCAGATATTAAGGCTAAGTGACAGTCACCACCAATTTGGAAGATAAAATGTGCTTTACAATCAACTAACTTTTCAGGCCAGTATGTTTTATGCATTGTACACAGCAAAAACATGTAGCCAAAAGACTGAAATGAAAATGAAAATACAATTTTAAAACTAATCAGACATTTGATTGTGATTTATATAGGATAAGGGGAAAACAGACAGCACCAGCATGCAGCTAGACTAGGAAACTTAACAGTCAGGAGGTCTTACCAATTACAATTTTTTCAGTCTTTTTTATGTGCACAAAAAACCCCACCCACCATTAAAGAAGGTTAACAATATTGATTCTGACAGATGGGATCCTCCTGACTTCCTCCTGCAAGACCCTTGTTATTGCAACATTACATCACCAACAAAGTGATGATCATGTGCGATGACTTCAGCAAATGCAAATGAAAAAACAATTCATCATTAACCTGCTAATAAACTTTATCTTTCCTTCTTATAAGTTAGCTGTCATAAAACACATACAGCAGCTCAGTTCTAATAACTAAACTTCATATGCTTAGACACAAAAGATTCTAATATTAACCCAAGTTTATATCATTTTCTCTCTCCTAGTTAATGGATACTTTTTTGATTGTAAATGTTGCTCCTCTTTGGTATTTTCTCTTTGTGAAAAAAAAAATAGAATAAAAGAACTTCTGAGTAATTTATCAAAGAAAGCATTACTTTCATCCAGGACTATCGGATAATCATTAAATATTCTTTCACAACATGGAAAGAAAGGTGAGCCATCCACTTTGTCACAGATCTTAAATTCTTCTTTCAGTAAAGTTGCTGATAACAGATCAACAGTAAAAATACAGACAAGTTCTCAGGGAACTGTTATCAAACAGTGCCTGCTTGAGCAGGGAGTATGGACCAGATGATGCACTGTGGTCCCTTCCAATTTGACCTAATCTGTGACTCTGTGATACTGGGAGATACAGACATGTAATTCTGTGGCTTACCATGTATTTTATGTAAATAGTAAGCATTTTATTCCTAGTCACAGACTGAGACAAACTATTGTAGTTAGCACACTATTAAAATCTGAATATTAAAAAAAATGTTAAAAAGTCAAGGTAGTTAGAGATGAACCTTAGAAACTCTTTAAATCTATTTTGTCCTTTTAAACTGCAGTAACAACATCAATTTCAGAAGACTGACTCTTTTAAGATCTTGTGTAGAAAATTTTAACTTAACAATCTATCCACACACAAATATCTTCACTTATTTGTCTAATAATTTGAATTTTTTCTACTTGTAATGTAAGAGCAATCCTTAAGCAGTAAAGTTTTGCTGCACATCACAAGAATGGTTTAACTGTGCTCTAACCAGAGCACAGCCACATAGGAAAGGACAAGATTTACTGAAGTCAAATGGCAGCCTGCCATTAAACCTCCCTTCTGTGACAATGTTCCCCAGGCATCTTAAGAGAGGTCTCTGGTTTAAAAGCATATTTGTGCTGTAAAAGTAGACAAAAAGGCAGAGATCTAAATGCAGAACAGGAAATGCCCTTTTCCTCTAAGCTTTTAGTATCACTTCTGTGATGTGTCATTTTTTTGAGACCTTCAGTATATTTCCAAAAATAAAAAAGAGGAAAAACTTCAGCTACAGAAATAAACAAAAATCTCACCTTGTTATTTTCACACTTGTATGGGATTTTGAGGGTATCCATGGCCTTGATCATGGCTTGCATTGCTGTAAATATATTCTGGTACACCAGTTTTGTAAAGCCCCTTTTGTCTTCATCAGAGTAACCTGATCCATGAATGATTCTCATTTGCTTGATAAATGTGCTTTTGCCACTCTCTCCTGTGCCTGCAAGACAAATAAGAAGGACATGCTTTACCCAATGGACACAAACATGACTTTTTTTTGCACAATGCTGACAGCTTGCTTACTGCAGGGCTCAACAGTGTTAAGTGGTGCTTGGAAGGTAACTACAAGGACCAGTTCAAGGTCAAACAGCAACATCAGTAGCAAATGAAGAACTTAATTTAAATTTGCATTTTGATTTAACAACTAAACTAATGAGAAAAATGGCACTCCAAAATATACATATTATATATAACTTCATATTTGAAAATAATTTGTTCTTAAAGATGCAATTGTCCAAAATTCTAATTTCATGAGACATTTCATCACAAAAGTTCAGAGAGGAAGAAAAGGAATCTTCCTAGGCTAACACTCAGGACACTACAGTAATCTGGTATTACAAGCAACTGATACATGTGTTTCGGTTTTTTGTTTTTTTTTTTGTCAGGGATGTCAGTTTCTTTGGTTTTCAGTTTTGTTGTACCTGTTGGCTTGGTTTATTATTTATTTGTTTGAGGGGGTATGGTTGGGTTGGGTTTTTTTTGTTTTAAGCTAGCATTGGAACAGAGCCCATCAAACTTCAACCTCAGAACCATATGAAATCACTGTTAATTAAAATCTGGTTCATATTTATTAATGAGCAGTCATTCCTTTCACTAAATCTTTTTCATGTCTTTTTATACTTTGTTCTAAAAGTAGTTTATTGATGAAATATGACTATTTTGTCAAAGTTAAGATCTCCTCGTTGGAAATTTCACAAAGGTTACAACACACAACATTTTTCCTTTGCTCCAATTCAACAAGCTCATCCATGACTACAAAAGCTTATCTATATTATCCCTGTGTTTGCTTAAGAGGAGGAGTTGAATCTGCACAGCTACATAAGCCCTGTGTTCACCCATCTACCCAGCTCTGCAGAAAACAAAATGAATTGCTCAGTGCTTTGTTTTTCAGACTTTCAGCCTGGGCTTTATTTTAATAATTTCTGTAAAGCTTTCATGGATCATACCATAATATTCATGTCCAGGACAAAGGCAAACTTATAGGCCTCTTAGATAATATTCTCAGTGTCTTCCCAAAAAACTGTGTTTCACAGCAGCACAGTTTAAAGGAGTAGCCCTTAATTATTTCTGAGATAGCACACACTGCAAAATCTAAGTGTCTAAAATCTTCTGTCCTTACCACAAGCATAATTTTGAAACCATCACTCCCATTTCTTGCACACATATAATGAACTTCTAATGCAGGTTTTCTTTACTCACACATTCCCAGAAAATCAAACATGATGTTACATACTACAGAATCAGAATGGTTTGCGTTAGAAAGGACCTTAGAGATCATCTAATCAAAACACCCCCTTGCCATAAGCAGGGACATCATCCATTAGAACAGTTCGCTCAGACCCCATCTAACCTTGCCTTGAATACTGCCAGGGATGGGGCAACAACAAGTTCTCTGGGTAACCTGTGCCGGTGCCTTACCACCTTCACATGTAAAGAATTTCTTCAATTTCTATCCTTTTTCAGTTTAAAGCCATTTCTCCTTGTCCAATCATTACACGCCCTCGTAAAAGTCCCTCTCCGACTTTCTTGCAGGCTCCATTTAGGTAAAGAAAGGCTGCTAGAGATCAAGACACTGACTGGTATCAACTTGTGCTTTCTACAGCCTCATCCATTCATTACAGAACAAGTTAAAAAATACATCATGGCAATGCATTCTTAAAATTTTATCAATTTACCATAATAATAAAAAAAAAAAAAAAACCACTTGGTAACAGCCAAAACAAGACCCTCGAGTGGGCCTGTTTCACCTGGTGAAAAGAAGAAAACCTGAAATTACATAAGAAAAATATCTACATATTCTTTTGAGAGGATATGAATGCCTTATGGACTCTGTTAGCAACTGCTTCCACCATCATCATTCTACTAATACCTCCAGCTGATACAAGACAAGAGTAAAGGTGAAACGGCACTGCAGTGGATCAGCAAAATGGACCAATGGGGGATAGAACTATACTGAGACCAATTTTCTGCTGGCTACCACAGCACATTTACATGAGTCAAGTCAGTTCTCTGAAGCCAGATACATAGTATATTCTCATCTGTCAGAAGACTGCTGAGGCCACACAAAGCACCTGAAACTCAGTCATAATCAGAATACCACCACTACACTCCCTCATCTTTTAAAAAGCATTATTTTCAACCTTTCCCACCCCATCCCCTCCTTGTCTAGTACTTAGGTGAGGATTGAATATTGTGATTGAATAAAACCCCACACTCCTGTTTCAAGCACACAGCTTGGCTGGTCATCTGACTTTTAAACTTCTCAGATAAAATCAACCTAATAAGTGATAAAAGACTAACTGTCTTCTAAAAATAATAAGAAATGTCTGTAATAGTGATGAACTTTTCAATCATGGAATAGAGGATTATCAAAATCTGTAAGAGCTTAACATCTTAAAAACTGAAAATTTCTCAAAACTGCTTTGTTTGTTTTTTTTTTTTTTCCTTGAAATGTTAATAGCTCCAACTATTACTGTGGCATCAAGAATTTTACAACCAGAGATCTGAATGTATTTCTAGCAGTATTACATTCACAAGCAGAATCAGGAAAGAAGGCAGGTTGCTTAAATGCGGAATATATACTTATGCATGCACTTGCACCCAGATATATACATATCATGTACAATTTATTTCTCCTGGAACACATCCTGCAAAAATCAAGCTACAGAATGTTGAAATGCAACATTCTTTACTTCGCAAAATAAATGGAAAAAACTTTAAACATGGTTAATTTTTAAATAGGTGAGAATGCAGCTACTAGCAGAGAGGTTTCAAAACTTGTGGTGACTGACAAAGAAGATACAGAAGACTAATTTAAAAGAAAAACAACTGTAGAAGCCTAGAATGACAAGCCTTTCCTTTCTATGGTTGTCCTGTACTTGTTTTTGCATTTTTCTCCATTGTAACTTAAAAAAAAAAATCTTAGGTATAGTAACTTCAGATCAAATGCGAGACTGGTTTTTATCTAAAACAACAAACATAGCATTCTCTAAGCAAAATTCACACTGGCATCTCTTAAACAGAAACACTGCTAAGCTACACCTGATAGTGTTTTTTTTCCCCAGGTTTGACCTATGAAAAGACAATAAAAACTTGCTATTTTATTGTTTGAAATTTTATATTAAATTAGATAGAAGAGGACATTCTTAACAGGTAAGGAAGGAGAAAGTAATTGAAATCCACTACACTGTTAGTCACTGTATACACACGCTTACTAGGAACCATCAAAATAACAGTGTGTACATCTGCAGAAAACTGGCTCTCATCTTGGGGCTTGGATGAAGAAAGAAATCCTACAAATACCTGGAAAGTGAAGATTCATGGATCAGGCTGGAACCAACACCCTACACAGATGAGCAGAACCATACTATAACCACAGTTGCATCAAACATTTACTCAGACAAAGCAGTGGATTTTACACTGCCCCACAGATTTATAGAAAAGGGGAGCAATCAATCTCATCAGATAGTAAGTAGCAGAGTAATTCCTAGGAAGAGTAAGAGCTAAAACAGTAACAGAGAGGTAATGCATGAAAAGAAAAATACTTCATTTCACTGAAAGTTATACTTCACTTGGAAGAGAGCTTAATGTCCACTATGCTACCACTAATTCAGCAATAGAGAAAACAAAAAATATGGTTTGGTCTGTTGCTGTTCCAGCAGTGGATTGCAACAGGATCATATTTCCACTGAAACCAAGTATGGCTAAATGAAAACATAAAACTGTGTAGAATTCAGGCTTTGGACCTGCTTCGCTTTGTAGGTGACAAATCAGTTGAAATGTAGTATGGAACGCATGAAGATCCGCCCTGGAATTGAAAAGAAGAAGCCAGTCAGTCTCCCCTACCACTTAGAACAGCAGATTTCAGGCTCACAGTCAAAGGCTTCTGCTGGGAGGGATATTCGGTTGGTAAGACTGTAGCAAAAGTCCCTGAAGTGGAGGTGAAGCTCCCCAGCTCACCCTGTAACATGTATCTGGACAAGTTCTGTAGCAGAACTACAGTATCTCGTCTCTATCAAAAGCGGGAAGCAAAGCTAGTGAAACAAACAGCTCAGTCCATCTGATGTGGTCATGCACCTAGGCAGACTGTGCTCTCATCCTGATATCTTACGAAGAGATCCATACGTCTACATCACCTCTACATGACCATCACCTCTGTCAATAGTTGCCACAACTGAGTTGACCTGCTTCAAGCTGCTACAGCTATTGCTCAGGCAGTCCTTTTCAAGTCAAGACTGCTAGTACTCTACAAACTTTTTTCTGTATTGCTTAAAAAGTATTATCTCTGTGGCATTGTATCACTGTATCATACCTTGTGAAAGATACATAAATACAAACCTACACCTACAACCAATTTATACTAACACAAGTTAGTAACTTTTGGTTATTAACCATAAAATACTGACCATTTTCACCTTGGTCATAGAAACACCAAAGAATTTCAGTGACAACTCATGCAGAGACAGAATTCCTGTAAGGAATTACCAGTTCTGGTAATGGATATAGTAGGCATATTAATATGTATCATAAAATGAACAGTAAAACCATTATATCTTCCTTGTGTGATTATCTAACTCATTAATTGACATTAATAGATTAAACTGCACAAGAGTTGCTTGATGTTAGGAAACTTTTGAATTAGAGTTACAGAAAAGCCTATGAAACAGGAAAGCATCTCACATTTCAATGGAGAAAAAAAAAAAAAAAGCCAGAAAGAGAACTAAGGTGTCTTCTAGTCTGTTCCTACATCAACAGCACCATGTTTTGCAGTTATGTTGAAAACTGAACAGAATAACCACAAAAAGCCAAATTAGGTGAGAACCCCAGTGATAGCATTTTGAGATTTAACAATGCACAGGTTGAAGTTAAGAACCACTTAGAAAAAAAAGGGAGAGAGGTACATATTGTTCTATTGCTAAATGTTTGCTCCACTGAAGAATATCTTTAATTAAAAATCACTACATAATTTTCTTACTTGTTTTGCTTAAAAGCCACATTTGCATATTCCACTTGCTTTTAAAAACAGAATAAGCATATAATCATGTCACCATTGACTAAATTATCTCCTCTGTATCATTTCAGTAATTAATAAACATTTCATTAAGATGACTGTCAATATTCTACACAGTATTATTTCATGAATTACTAACGGAACAACAAAAAAGAACAAGATGAGAAAATATTTATCCAAAAAAGGATGGATAGAATTTTATGAAGTAGCTCATGAAGTACATAATTACCTCAAATAGGGAATATGAAACATCGACATTCATGTAGAGCAATTTGTTTCAAGAATAATCTTGAATAGCTTAAATATTTATTAAAAACTAAGCAAATGTTATCCATTACAAATATTAATAAAGCTGTTGCATCATTTCCTTACCTACACAATTGAAACAGCATTAACCACCTTCCTTTAAAAAAAGGAAAATAATACCTCCCATTATGTGGACAGTTAGTCTGAGTGCTTCCTACAGCAGAAAAATGCTCTTACAAATTTAATCTGGTTGTTTTTGAGACTATAATAAAGTTAATCATTCTAGTGCAGCTACAAAACTTAGAGAAACAAAATACCCATCCTCACTGTACAAGTGATGCACTCAAAATAGTTTAAGTGACTCCTACAATAAAGCCTAAGACATACGGAATTACTGAAAAACTGGAAGGAAATGGAAGATAGAATTGAAACATAAAATTCAGCTGATGTTCTGCAGCTTCTTAATTAATGTTAATTCAAGCTTTTTTGTGAATCAGAACCTCAAACTCTTTACAGGAAATGCAGTTAATCAAATACAGCTTTGTGCCAGATAATCAAAGCTATACAGCAAAACTACTATTATACAGCTAGGCACAGCTCATTACTGAAAGTCAGCATTCTCTTCTCCACACCTTCAATTCAGAAAAAACCCCAAACCCACCCAACCAGACAAAGAAAACCAAACCAGCAAGCCCCCACCCTGCTCAAAAATCAAAAACCAGACAAATCAGCAGCAAAAAATACCACCACTGCCTAAGCCCCCATATAACAAAACAGTATCTCCTCTTCATCTTTTATAGCTACAAAAAGATAATTGTCACCATCTTAAAGGTATCTTATTCTGGTTTAGGTGTAATTCAGAAGCAAGAAAACAAGAGAAGAGAAGAGAAGAGAAACTGGGTGCCTTCACAGAGGACAATTCCTCAAGAATTCACACAGCTTTGTAAATAGGTTCAAAGCAGGACAGGATGCCACCTTGTGTGACCTTCTCCTCCCGTCTCTTAAAAGGATCCCTCTGATAAACCACAGGCTCCCTAAAGAGAATCAACTCTTTCCAGCCTGTGCTTAATTTTCCATTTTATATTCTTTTGAGCAGCTTTGACAACTTCTGCCTAAAGAACTCATCTGTGTAGGAAAAGTGTCATAAATCAAATCTCACCCTCAAAAATATGTTCTTGATGCTACTCACAACTCAACTGAACAGCAAACTGTTTAAAGTCAGTCTGTTGGCTGCTGCTCTTCCATGGAAATGTTATAAACAAAACCAGAAGCAAACATCAGCATTCATAAAAGAAGGTATGATACAACCTCTTACCTTCCTTGCACAGAGTAAAGGAAAAATCTGTCTTTATAAACTTGTGTATGATTAATTTCATATGAATGTTTATATGAGGGTGTTGGAAAGCAGACTCCAATAGATTCCAAGGCACAAGCATGTAAAAATTGATTATTTATTATCTTCTTCAAGATCAGTGTAGTACACAACTATTTATAAATAAACATGTTTTCCATAAGCTATTTATTAAATTAAAATGATAATAATTTGCTGACCACCACCTGATTTTCTGTGAAAACTACCTTAACTACTAATTCGATGGAGACTGGGTTTAGGGTTTAAATCTTTTATATTTCCTTAATATTATACCAACAGTTCTTCACTCTGCACCTAAGCTGGACTGAAAACGATGGGGGCTGACAGAGGCCATACAACACTACATGTCCTGCAAGTCTCTCCACAAATTTCATTACGACATTTAGGTTTCCCTGCATTCCAAGAAAAGACTTCAGTTAGCTTAAAATATAAATGTAAAATAAAAGTTAACATAAAATTTATTTACCTAATAATTAAGTCTTTCAAGTTTCTTTCACCTTCTGTTACTCGGCAGGATTATGAACAAATAAACACAACTCCGATTCCTACCAACTCCGAGAGACACTATTTCGGGGACAGTATATGGAAGGGAAAAAATACCTTAACTACTTAAAACCCTATGCCTTCAGAAAAAGTGGTCTTCATGTCCAAGATAACACAACAGAGTTTGGCCATCTGTGTTTTCCCCATGCCAAGGGCTACCATTCTTCTACCATACAGAAAACTGCAAAAGGTGAGTACTTCTCTATTGATATGTTCCATCTACAAACATACCAAGAAAACAACAGCTGTATTTACCAAGCACACAAAGCCTTATAGTTAGCATGTTCTGCTTTTGTAAAGTATAGGTAGAAATTCTGTGACCTGTTTTCTAATCTGTGTTTTAAAGAAGTACTGTAGTACTCAGAGGATATTAGATGTGCACTTGAATCCATCTGAAATACCAATATAAAACAGTATATTATGTAATTTGTTTAACAATATGTTATCAACAGCTAAGTCCAAAAACATGAAAACATCCTCTCCAAAGTTTTATAATATTTATTGTATTCTATGTTTGTGAGCTCTATTTTGAAAGCCTGATACAAACTTTTGACCTACCACTCATACAAAAAGGCTCCATCCCAGGGCTGAAAGTATACAGTACAGCATTTTACTTCTTAGAACATGGAAATGCATACAAGTGAATTGCTTTGCTATACCAAAACTAGTATAAATATGAATTTACTGAAAACAAACCACGTGAATAATAGCACATTTGTTATGATCTAATAAAGTAATATCAAGTAGTATTTCTAATAGTAAACCTTATTATCTGAAATTAGAAACTAAGAACAACTGTTTTGTACCATTTTGGTACATTTTATCCTCAAGAATGGTTGACCACTGCTTCCAAGAATGACAGTCACTCCAGTTCCATGCTTTAGTCTAGATATAATGAAGCACTACTTCCAGGGAAGAAACATAAATGAATGAACAGAAAACCCCTTTGCCTTTCCACCTTTTTATATGTCCTTCATTCATGCCAAAGAAAGAACATTTTCATATGGATTGAGATGATTTAAAAGTAAGACAGAAAAGCAAATCATCCTAGTTCTTCTTACACATGAAGAGAATAATATTTTTCAAAGTTATTTGAGGTCTTTCCATGTGAGGTTATGTTCTCCTGAGGAAGACATTTAAGCTGTTCTCTTGGTCTCTTCTGCTTTTGCTTCTTTGCTGCCCAAGCTTCAGAGCTCTCTATGACCCCCTTACTAGTATGATAACATGACAGCTGTTGCTGAACACCTAATTAGACAAGAGTCGACTTACCAGTGTAACTATGAAACTTACCATAGAAACATAAGGGAACTATGTAACAAATGTTGGTATGCAGGTACCTGTCAGATCCATTCCCAAGCAGCACTAGACTTAACACAGGTTTCTTTCAAGCCTCAAATATACCCCTAGAATTAAAATGATGAAGTAATTTTTGCTTTAGAACAACAACACACAAACAAGTACAAAGTACAGGGTCTTGCAAGCAGAGCCCTGAACTGACTGCAGTAAGGAATCAGCTGGGGTAATTAAAGGTTTTTTTAGTATTATATCTTACACATTATGTATCTTCCTGGTTTCCTAGGGGAACACATCTTGAGAGCACCATAAAGGAAATACTTAATGGTATAAGACAAAGTTTTATAGTAAGTATTTCTCTCTAGCACTTAACCCCTTTCTCTCGTGCTACTGTGAAGGTGTTCCTCCTCCTTCCCCAGGGAGATTGAAGAGGTGGTGGTACCACGCTCACCTGGTTTCAGGCCCTCTCAGTGAATGAGCATCCATTTCACTCCCACACGCCACCAACTCCAGTTACTCCATTTGGGATATCATGGTCATCACAGCTGATCCCAGCATTAAACTGGAAGGACGGTGGGGTGGGGGGAGTTTAGGTATTTTATAAGGAACAAAGAAACATCCTAACAGAAAATAGAATGGGCAGACAGCTTCAGCAGACATAGGCTGATGGGAGAGCAAGAAAGGAGGTGAACTGGGGAGAACAAAGGCAAGTCCAGTGCAGACACTGTTTTCAAATCAGCAGTTGTGAGTAGCCCTGGGACGAACTTTTGCCATTCCCTACATGGCAAAGCTCCTCCTGGCTGGCCTTTATTCCATGGACATGGCAGGCCTGTGGAGCCCAGGGCTGCTCCTCTTGCCAGCCTCCTTCCATGTACAAGTTTCTCGGAGGCTATTTAGCAGCCATTCGAAAGACTGTCCCCAGAAGACCTGTGCCTTACTACAGGCAGTATTCCTTCATCTCTTCACCCCCCAAGGCCCACACAGAGCCCAGCACGGCTGACAGACCATGATAAGAAGCTCTGGCACAGCAGCTATACGTAAAAACATATGACTCCATTTTTATTTTCATCCCACAAATACTGTGAGAGGCTCAGATGTTGGGTTTGTGTTCCTCTTGTTCCTACATTCCCAGTGATAAATGTAGGAACATCAACGTAGGAAGCTCACAACTTCTACGTGCTGCTCAGTGCACACTGCAGGGGTGTGCACATACACTGTGAAATCCAGGCAAGCTCCAAGGCTGAGCCTGTTATAAATCCACCCAGAGAGAAGCACAGTTCCAGACATTGTGGCACATTTCCTGCAGCCTATGGCAGATCATCCTTTACTTAAGAGTGCTTTTTAACTGCTACTTCCCCTGGAAAATCACTAGTTTTTGAGGGTTTTTTCTGTCCTCATATTTTATCTCCTCTGAGGTATTCCAAGAAGCCATATATTAATTAAGCAGCTCCTCTAAAATGAAGGTAGACCCCTTGCACACTTGTTCCTCCTACAAGGAGAGAAGTCCTGAACAAGTCAGCTCATTAGCTGGATAGGAGTGACACAACTAGCTCTTATTTCGACAATTTTAAATTGAGCAAGTTTGGAATAATACTGAAAGAGTAAAGACTGAACAAATAATGTTTTAATCATGTTCTTTGCATATTTTAATATAAATACCGCCTATGCACATACTTTCATGCGCATACATACACACACAAAGCGACAAAGGCTCTAAAGACATAAATACACCACCGGCACTCTCTGAATTTAAGAAATCAGGTCAAGGGTAATATTAGCAAAGAACAATTTTATAATTAAGAAAAGTATAATTAGATTCTCCACCCCCTCCCACTAAAAAATCTCTGCTTTTTGTTAAGGAAAAAAAAAAAGCAAATCAAATAGCTAAGTTCTGAGAGGACATCCTTGCTAGCTTTACACACTACAACATATAGGTATTTCCATGCTTAGTACATGACAAATGCAGCATTCTTTTCAGATGCTGCATTTGCTCAAGCAAATAGATGAAAAATTGAAAAAAAAAAACTTTATGCTTGGGTAAAGTGAGGGATGAAAACTACTACTGGGTCAGTAAGAACATGGACTGTCACAGTCAGTAAGAACAGGTATACAGGCACACAGATTTTACGGTCAAAGCATCCAGTGCAATCATTTTGCATTTGCATTTTTAACAGCACAGTGTCCTAGCATGCATACTGCTTAAAGCATCACTTTGGTATGGCTGAACTGAGTGACATTTTAATGTTCTGCTTCTCCAGCAGGGACTGTCAGGTGGCACCGCTCTGGAGTACCAACTACACTGTCACAGAGACAGCATTCATGGCTTGTGCCCCTTCACATGCCCAGGCAGGGCCCAACTCCCATGCCACTGATCTCCTCAGATGAGCAACTTCAGAAACTCAAAGGAAGAGTTTCCAGTCACATCTCTGACATATCAAAACAGACAGCTACATGACTCTTCTTCTGTTCAAGAGAAACTTCTGATCCTCCTTATAATAACCTTGTTGCTGAAGTTACATATTTGTTTAGACCTGATTATATAATCTGATTATATACCAGATTATTCTTACCTACTCTGAAAGTTTTTCATTTTTTTGGTATTTTTATTCACTTTACACATGTACTACAAAAAGACTGCATAGATTAATAAATAACTATTTCTTACTTATAAAGGTAATAAAACCCATAGGACAGTAACACGCAAAACTCAGTTAAAATTGTGGATAAGCAACACGCCTTCATGAGTCACAGGAAAGTCTTGTTTTGCTAGATCCTATTACAATATTAGAAGAAATCTCCAGAAATTCATAAACTAGATGGCATCAGAATTCAACAAAACAACTACTGTTTTACTCAAACATCAGCTACTCTGGCCAATAGCACATACCACCTAGACATGGATATGTAACTTAGGAAATGTCACCTCCTTTCTCTCCTAGTTGCCTCATTGCTCCAACCTCTTCTGAAATTACATGTGACTTTCTGTTTAATTAAAGTCCACATGCTGTTCATTTGCATTTAAGCAAGTTACTTGCATTAAAAATACTGGTTCATCTGAGATAAAGTTCTAAATTCACTTAATATCCTAAGTAATTAGGCTTTCTATGTTGACAGGTTCTCGTTTTATGAACATTCATGTAATTCTGGTTTTCATTTGTTGTATTGGCATCTGGTTTCAAAAAGACTACATTGAGTACACTTCTAGCTACTTTCAGTGCTATGGCAAAAGACACTCAGGAACATGATAATACTATGAATCTCTTCCTGTTCTTATTTAGTACACCAAAGTAGAAATAAATTTAACTGTCAGGGCAAAGAACTGTAACACAGCTGCAGTTCACACAGGCATGAGGTGGCAGGACGAAAGACTAGTTTCTGTTTGCCAGTACTTTTTCTTCCTAGAGGAAACTTTTACTTCCAAGAAGTAAGCATTTATTTAACATGCCATTCCTTTGCGCAATAGTAAAATAAGAAGTATTTGAGTCCAAATTTTTATGTTTTAGGCTATTAAAGTGTTATCCACCAAGTCAATATTCTTTGTAATTTTTTTTAAATTATAATTTCGGTTCAGCTAAAAAATCCCCCAACAAAACAACCAAGGGCATATCCAGCTGTCACCACAAACCACAGAGTTAACCATTCAAAGCTAAACAAGAACTTACTTAAAACAACCATAATGGCATGATGCTGAAAGGTGATTATATTTGGCACCTCTGTATTTACTTCTACTTTTGCATCATTCTTTTTATACCCCTCCAGTAACCAAACAAAACACAACCCCCGACCACTTCTTTTGGACTTACACAGTTCAATTTATCAATTTTTAAAAAATACTTTGCTTGACAAAATGTAGTCTTTGGTCCCTTTTCTATAGGGTTGGACTGTCTGAAAATCTATAATGAAAAACTCTGGGAAATCCAACAGAAGATATTACAAATGTTCTTTTTGTTATCAGTTTGTTCTAGGAGAAAGAAAGGCAGGCAGAAAGAGACAACATACAATAGCTTACATGACTAGAAAATAGCCCACTCCTTTTAGATATCTCTAAAAAATCCCCATGTCATAACACCCCTATTGCTCTAAAGGCCTTGAATATTGTGAAATAAAGTTGATTTTATGGAGAGTACAAATACTGAAAACACTAACATTTTTCAAAACAAAGAACCAACAGCATTTTTCTACACTAATATCACAATTTCTAACCAACAGACCCCTCCACACAGCTTTCACTGTTGTCCTGCATACTTTGCAAAATCACCACCAAGTACAAAGGTGCACATCTTCACCAAAACCCTCCAGCAGCTGTCCAGCCTCACCCTGCAGGTTTCTACACTGTGCAAGCCAGGAGAGGAGAGCTGTGCGTGGCTGAAACAATGTCTGCCTGGGACATGATGGTGGGAGCTGCCAGCCAGCTCTCCCCAGTCAGGCACATCTTGGCCCTTGGAGAAAGAGGACCAGGAAAGAGCCCTTCCTCTACTCACTGACAAGAAGCTGACAATCCAGCTCCCTGTAAAGGTCATGGTGCAGAATTCATTTCTGGAGAGTTTTAAGCTCCTTCCCCAGCCTTCAAGTTAAAACCAACACAGAGCCATTTGGCCGTGGTCACAGTGGTGAGCAGGAGGTGTCTGAAGGAGGACAAGGATGGCACTTTCAGCAGCAGCAGTCAAGCCTTAGTCCACACTTTGCAACACTTGGGACAATGGGAAGCAGAAGACAATGTAATAACCAGGGATTTCTGAACTATCTTCCTTTTTCCGTCTGGTCAGTTGTCAGGTTTTGGGATATTTTGCTGACTGCAGCTGTCTCATTTGTCAAAAACAAAAAAAAAAAAAAAAAAAAGAAAGAAAAAGCCCAGCTGCTTCAATATGTGTCTTACCCTACAGATACAACCACCACTGGAAGCCTTTAAGCACTAGTAAAAGGTTAACCACTGCATCCTCCCAGGCTGTTGAAATATATGTACACATCCAGTGTCATCAACACCTCACATTAATTGCCAATTATCTAAAACACTTAGAACACTTAAAAAATGTTTGCCATGAAGAAGCTGCAGTCAATTTTCTCTTTTAACATGATCTCTAAAATCATGCAAGCATTCTGACATTTATTGCACGCGGAAGGATGCTGCCACAACTAATTTAATCTCTGCCACATAGGAACAAGTCCCATAAAATACAATTGAAGTGTTTTGGGGATAGTCTTTAATTTGTTGCAGTTCTGGGAAAATGTTACCTACCTAAGTCTAGGTTTATCAACTCTGATAAAGCAATTTAATTGACTAAAATACACAGTTAAAGACTACTTTCTCACTATGACTGACAAAGAATAAAGCTATGGAAATGTGCTTTAGAGAACAGATCAGTGAATCCCAGATGCCCTGTATTATTCCCTGATACAAAATTTAAGATGACCATTGCTGCTCCGATAAATATGAATCCTTTTTTTTTGTCATCAGAGATCACCTATTTTGTTGGTCAAGTTCTCACACCACCTTAACAGCTTTCTTTATTTCTAAAGATGACAAAAAATAGATTTTAAAGGCTTCTGCACAAGTTCTCAAAAACAAGCACTTTTCTCAAGTATCATGTACCTTCACTTCAAACTGCCAAATTCTCTCTTTCCCTCAACAAAAAAATTGGTAAGTCAGAAAATTAAGAGGGGGATTCCTATAATAAGAAATTTTCAAACTGTGAAAATCACAAAAAGAGAAATTTGAGTTGTGAGTGCAAAATTGTTCCTGCAATCTAAGTTTCTGTAGCAGAAAACAAGAGAAAATGTACATTATTTGTATAAAGATATGGATTTTTACACTATGCTTACAGCCAATAAATAAATTTCAACTACCAGAACTATAAAAAAAAAAAAAATTCAAACCTTCTTGCAACTAAAAGGATGAAAAGTATGTTCAGGGTATTTGCAGGGAAAAAACTCCAAACAACCTACCACCCTCCCCAGCTTTGCAAGTGTTACTTTCTTCTATATACTGACTTCTCTGATGTCAGTAATTTAAAAAAAAAATCAATCATATTTTAAAGAAATTAAGTTACTGAAGAGTTTGGAAGAAGAAATTAAAGAAAGTGGTAATGACCTCAGGAAAGGTTAATCATACCCCTCCCCCTGCCTCTTTTTTCCTGTGATCCTTATTAAGGATTTTTTCTGCCATCCTTACTCTTTAAGTAGTCCCAACAGATTACTGCAAACTATGGCCTTATTAATATGAATGAGGGTAAAAAACTGAGAGTAGACAAAGTATACTGCATATCCATTTTAATATCTTTACAAGTATTCTTGAAAAATAAGGAATAGGAATAAAGAGCATCAAATGTTTTCCAAAAATCTCTGCCAATCACTTAATAACCGAAGTACCTAAAAAATTTCTTAAGATGGGAGAGTCTAAGAATTTAATTACCATGGTGTGACTGGTTACCATATATTAGCTGCACCACAGTGGCTTTTGTATGGGTAGCTTCAGTTATATACAAATGTCAAGTTTTATCAAACTGATTTGTTAGTCCTTTTTGATTTCAGTAAATCTTGCTGCACTAAACAGTTAATGAGAAGATTAAATACCTTTAAACGCTGTCCTAAAAAGTGACTTCACTTACGTTATACCATATTAGCAAATGAAGAAAAATGTATTTGAAGGATGACGCATATAACTTTACAGAAACTAACTTACTTTTAAACTTCAAAGTATCAGATGAAAGTAGAAGACTTAAATGACTTTTTACTAATTCTCTGGTTTTATTCTACTGCAGCTCTGCTGTTACAAGTTTATTATTAACTTGCTTTTTAACTTCTACTTGAGAAGTTAGTTGAGAAACAATTCTTTGGCAAGCTATTTTGTTACATCACACAACTAGGTGTACAGGTCGTGACCCCATTCCTTCTCAACACAGAGGTGAAACATATATTTACCTGAATTTCAGCACAGTGAGGTTATATCTGTTGTGTGTGATGTACCAGTCCTCTGAACAGTTCCTTATCAATGTGCTTATGTTACTGTTGTTAATTCTTGCAACAAAAAAGAGTACTTATTCTACTCACTTAACAATCAAACAGACCACTACTGGTACCTAACAAATAAGCACCAATTTCACCACTGTTTTTCTTGAGTTTCTTTGCCTTCCTACAAATCTCATCTGCATGCCAAATTTTAGTGAGGCTTAGAAAAAAAAATCCACATGAGCTATCCATTTCAAATCAGTTATTAAAATGTTACCTTCATTGTTGCTTTGCATACTTGTGATTTTTAAAACTAAATGCAGTATCAAGACTAATCTCAGTGCAGAGAAGGTGGTCCATTCTGACTACATCTCCACACACTGCCATATGGATTTATTCAAAACTCTGCTTACAGGCATTCCATGATCACACACATTCCTTTTTGACTCCATACCCTCCACTAGAAGCTGTGTTAGGCTATCTTCAGTAAAACATGGATGCTGTGACAACAACCTGGGATGAAGTAAGTGCAGATGTAATGACTTGTACATTATACTATGTATCGACTTCCAGTAACACGAACACTTTTCCTCTCACACAACATGTAACTGCAGGCAATCAGCAGGCTAAACTCTGGAAAGCATGTAAAATTTAAAATAAAAGTTCTACATCTTCAAAGCCCTAAATACTGTGGCCTAAAGCCAAAATTAATTACCTTAAATTCTGCTCTTCCCTTGTACAAGTATTTTCTGAATTACCAAGACTGAAATACAACCATTTCTAGTTCTGTAGAAGAACAATATATAAACTTTATGTTGGAAGACACCTATAGCACTGGGTTTCAGTTTGCAACTAGTGAAAGCCATTGCATTACCAATGTAACTTCCTAGGACAAGGAGACAGCTCCTTTATGTCAACTACTGATGCACGGCTGTTGATTCATATGCAATATTGTACATATTATATAAGTTTGTAAAATCAAAAACCAGTTATTAAACAAAAATAGTGATTTGACTTTTGCAAGGAAGAATTGCTAACATAATGTTACATGAACAGATGTCTTTTTATATATTTTACCAGCAACTTCAGTTAGAATCTAATGCATCATATAATTACACTATGATTTGTTTGCTTGAACTGATCATCTTTCTAATGAAATAAGCTTTCCAAAAAGCAAATTTATACAAATAAATTTCCTGTCTCTTTACTAAATTAAAATTTTCTTTCCCAATTTTACTGGTAGCCTAAAATTTCCTGAAGAATGTGTAAAAAGTAACTGTACATAAAGTTAAAGGCATATAGCTCAGTTTAAAGCATGAAAAAGTTCCATACATAGTAATTTTGTAGACATAAAACCAACACATGGGAAAGCCAGCATCAAACCTCTCATTCCAATGGCTCTGCTGTACAGCTACATAAAATCTATGGGTCAAAATTATTTTAAAGGATGCATGAATATACTCGCACATGCAAAGTGAGACAGAAGGATAGCTATTCTTTTGCTTCCTAACAAAAAGACAGCCTAGAAGGACTGTATTTTTCCCTGTTGAATTCCTTATTTTTTAAATCAAAAACGTCTGTTAAAATCTGTTTTTCTGATGCTTCTGTTGAAGAGTATTGATATGAATTGACAGTAGCTGTTACCATTAACCAAAACAAAAAGTCAAATCAAACAAAAAGGACTGATAATTTAGATGCTAACAAAGACACTGCCTAATCAAAAAATAAACACTTCTCTGATCTATTAGTTATGTTGCAATTTAAACTTACTGCACAGTCTAACACCAAAAGCAAAGGGGGAGTGAAAATGTCATTAATGGTTCGGACAATTTAGAACAAAAAAGACCAAAAACAATAAAGAGGACAACTTAATCCAAGTTTTTTCACATAATGGACTAATTACTACTGGCACTGAAACACAGCAAAAGAGAGTAAGTAGCTCATGTTCTTCATGAAATTCAGACTTGATCAGAAGATGTTTCTCAGCATAAATCAACCTACTTCAAAGAACTAATATTTCATTATCTCTCAGCAGTTATAGGGAAAGGAAAACTGCCAAGGTGAAATGCAAATTCCACCACTTTCATGTGAAGTAGCAGCCAATTGCTAAGACCAGATTATTTTTCATGTATATAAAATGCTATTGGGAGATGCTTTGCAAGCACAAATCTCTTTTCAGTTGAAGTGCCCTTAGGAGACCTGTCACAGAAGTACAGAATCATTTAAGTTGGAAAAGACCTTGAATATCACCAAGTCCAGCCATTAATCTAACACTGCCAGGTCCACCACTAAACCACATTCCTAAGCATCTCCAAGGATGCTGACTTGATTGATTCCCTGAGCATCCCGTTCTAGTGCTTGACAACCCTTCCCATGAAGAAATTTTTTGTGATAGCCATCTAAATCTCCTCCAGCACAACTTGAGGCCATTTCCTCTTGTCCTATTACTTGTTATTTGGAAGATTAATCCCCACCTCGCTGCAACCACTTTTAGGTAGTTGTAGAGAACCCTGAGCCTCCTTCTCTCCAGACTAAACAACTAACCTGTAGATTTAGTGAAGTTTCCACCTGAAACCTTTGCCAGAGTGTTCCTGTGGGCAGACATATACTAGCGTTTATTTCAAAAGCGTTCTTCTGAACCTAGCTTAAACTTCCTCAACTTCTTCATGGACTCTTTCTCTTTCCCATTGCTATCAAAGCATCCCCAGGTGAGAACATGGACTTCTTTAGAATGAAACCAGCAAGAATTGAAGTTAAGGACCACAGCTAATACATTCTAAATACAAACAAGCATTTAATCCCTAGAATCAGATTAGACCTGGCTAAAGAAAAAAAAAAAAAAGCACGCCTTAACCACGCACATCAGCTTCTCCACACCTATGGTTTCGCCCTGCAGACCCATTCTCATTCAAAATATTTGCTAACTTAGAAATAGCCTTTGTCTGGACTCCCCCACCTATCACCACAGGGGTAGTATTTATGAACTCTATGGAGGTGCCAGAGTGACTAATTAGCTAGTAGGTGGGCAGTACTTTGAAAATCTGCAGTGCTATGTTGCTATTCCCTCTTATTAAAAAAATACTCTTCTGCAGGTACAATCCAAAAAGACAGCAGTGTATAAGCAAGAATCCATTTGGAACATCCTTAGTCTCTCTACAGTATGACTTTGCTCCACTTGCTGAAGCCACTCTGGTGACAGCAGGTTTATTTCATGGAACTTATAGTCTGTCCATATAGTATAAGCTTTCCTGTATCTTAAAAGTTTATTCAGTATTTATCAGTCAGGATCCAAGAACCTATGAACAACAAAATGACTCCTCAATACAACTCTATACACAACAGAAGCAATAAGTACCTACTGTTGTTCTCATGCATCTCCTGCTTATTTATTCTTGCTTAGTAAAACCAAAGACAATGTAAAGAATATATTAATAAGTACTTTAGAGATAACAATTTTGTTAATTACTATCTTCCATGTTTCACTTTGGCACTGTACTTACGCTTCCAGGGTTCCTTACCTCCTAGGCTTTGCAGCACAGCAATAGCCCCAGAGGAGCTCACCTGAGGAGTCAGATCAAGACTCACAAAGTGTGAGGACATTTTCCCTGCTTCAAAATACAACTACAGGAGAAAATAACCCTTTTTACTACAATTTCTGCTTAGCTTAGTCATATACTATACAGAAAAACTTTCATTACCTTCTCTTGTTTGGCCTAATCAGTTCAAATTCCCAGTTTCAACTTCTCAAGAAAGACAACCTGCTGTCCAACTACACTACCAAGTACTCACATCCAGGGGGTTGAAAAGCAGGATGCAACATCAGATGAAGGAAGGAAAGTGGTCACGTTCTCATCCTTGATCAAAAGTTAGCCTCAGCTTCTGACCCTGCCAGTTCTAGCTATTTAAACATATGCTTACTCATGCATCCATTTCTCTTGGGGCTTCTAAATCAGGTCAAAGAATTGATAAGTACTTCAGTGCTTGCTGGCAGAGGTCACAGTTCTCTTCAGGAAATCTGCAATCCCTCTGAACAGATTCTTCACCCAGACAGCATGGCATAATGAAAGTTAACATAAACCATCAGGTGTCCAAGCATGCCAAAAGTTGCAATTTGAAAAACCTGTAATTAAAGCTACATGTACTGCAAATAAACTAATGAATTTCAATATTCTTAAACAGATGTTTAGAGGAATGACAGGATGTTTCATTAATATTAGTCAAAATATTAGTCAGACTTACTTCCAAATGCCAGTATGACTACATCGGTTAGACCAAATAAAAGAGAACATTAAAATATATTTTACAGTAAAGTTTTTCAGAAAAAAAAGTAGCTACTGGTGCCATCAAAAACATACACACCTGATTGTACACGATAGAAAGAATGAAAAGGAACTTCTATAAATAGTTATGTTTTATGGAATTGTAACAAGATGTTCCCAAGATATTAAAATATGCAGTTTAGTTCAGACATTAAGGCAGTACTGGCTAAGACATGAAAAACTGACTACTCCTAGGCAAGCATTTCCAGTCCAATGTAAATAAAAAGCTAGCTCTTTGGTAGCATTGGTACCTCAGTCTGTCTCAGAGTATAAACTGGGTGATGTGCTAGAGGGGGAAACAGCATCACCTGTGCAAGTAAAAACTACTGACCTTCTACTTTCCCTGCTTGAAAATTTAGTTTCAGTATGACACTTTTCCAAAAAGAAAAGCTATTGTGTGAAGTAAGATAATGATCCACAAAGCCCTGAGTTAAGGCCTTATCATTTAGGAAAGAATCATGCATTATGATCCAAACCATAGTAATTATTTTAATCCATTATTTTCTGGATCACAGAAAAATTGGCAACATGCTGTCGTTCACAGGTAATTTACAGCATCAGAAGCATTACAAGTAAATGACAAGAAAAAAAAGAAAAAAACAACCAAACACAACTCTAGATCAGTCTGAATCATGATTTTATTTGAGAAATGATGGTATGGATTCATTAATTGATCCAGAAATAAAGTTTGGTGTCATTTCCAGTATCATTCTGAAATGTAATTCATAACACTACAATTACAAAGAGATTACTGGGCAGAGCAAGCAGCTCAGGACACTTAGTTACAGAGATACCATCCATTTAAGAAAATTAATAAATACTCCTAGGTGACTTTCATGTCACAACATAGAATCAGAAAAATAATCTACCTTGCTTGCTGATGGACTAAAAAATAATCTACGTAACAAGCTCAGACTGCCTAGGAAATTGGGAATAAGATTACTATGAAAGCAATAAACTTCACAATTTGCATTTTGAGCTGTTCAGGAAGGTTTTCTGCTTCAAAAAACTTAATCAGAAAATAATTTTTCCCCTCTCTGTGAAAGGGGATTTATTAAAAAAGCGAGTCCAAAGGAAGAATGGCAGGAAGGTTTATTTTTCATCTACAACTAATTTACAATTGCAAAATTGTGAATTTCATTTAAAATTGCAAACCTGAGATATTTCAAGGTAGTTCCATAATGTGGAAGAGGGTTGCTTTGTTTTGTTTTCTGGGATTTGCTTGTTTTTTCCAAGGATGTGTTCTTTTTTTTTACTTATTTTTGTTTTTGATGTTGTTTTATTTTAAACATACCTGATTCTGAGGGCGAGTGGGTAAGACCACAAGACAAATTTTTGTAGAAGGCAAAGGCTTTTGTACACTTAAAGCAGGCTATTACGAAAGGACAGGGGAAAAGATAATCCAGCATTCAAATGGATTTTACCTTCCTTCCATTTATTGGCTTTCACAAAGAAATGAAAGAAAATAGTGTACTCCCAAACAGCTGATTCATTACTGAATTATCTCAGGAGAGCATGGAAAACAACTTGCCATCATTTGATTTTACAGGTTAAGATGCAAAGCAATCCTACAGGTTCAGAGCTCCAAAGACAACCAAAATCCAACACCAAACAAATTCCCAACAGTACATAGTGTTATGACAAGAGGAAAATAAACCCAAGAGTCCATTTCTAAAAAGTAGCCATTTTTGAAAGTAACAGCAAAGATCCAAGTACAACTACATACTCATTTGCTAAGGTCCAGCCCTCCTCACTGATTTCAGTGCCTAGTTTCCACAGGACCATCGAGCACCAGTTTTTAAAACAGAGACCTCTGGATGGGTCCAAGGTTCCAACTCCAGTACAGCCTGACAAATGTCTCATGTCTCTGTTACTGTACTGAATGACATGCTTTACCATAAGACCATGCCAGTATCTCCATTTCTCCCTGCAGCACAGTCAAGACAGAGAGAGCTAAGGCGTGTTTCACAGCCTCGCTCATGCATCACTGTCACAGATATCACAGTCATCATCAGTGGACATCAAGACAGCAGATACTTTAAGGTACTGGAGATGGGACACTGGAGATGTGATGCACCACATCACTCAACTGCAGGATACAGGCTCATCTTCAAACACTAGCAAGGAGGGGCATTCTTAAAGGAAGAAATAAGGATGACAGAGTAGTCCTTACTTTAGAAGCAGGTGCTTCTCTGCATAAAAGCCTCTATCCTGCCCCACCATTCCCAAAAATCCCCTAAGGGAAGCCACCAGGCCCTCTAGCAGGCATGCACATAATAAAGAGCAAAGTCCTGTCAGCTTAGACAGTAAAGTTCTGCCAGGAGCCAAAGCAGGTGCTGGTTTCTTCTGCTATTCCAGTACCCGGGCCTAAGCATGGCAGGGCTATAGACTGGGCGTACATGCACTTTTTCCTTACTCCGAATCTTGCCAACCTTGATGGAACAGGCTGGTTATTTGAAAAATTTATTTGTATGTATTTTAGAATACACCTATTTGGTGCACAGTACCTTTATAGAGAATCACAAACCTTATACATTTCTTTCTCTCATGAATATAAGTTCTCAGATGGAGAACTAACATTCATCATTGCAAATAATTTTCTGACTTTGCAGCACACTTCTACCAGTGATAAGTATTTTGAGGGTAGGGGAAGAGATTATTTTTCTTTCTGTTACTTTATCCAGAAGCAATTTGTCTTCAGCAAAAGGAATTTGCTGACAGCAGTCACAGCTCTCTGCACTGTACATCTTTTTGAGTACCACCAAAACAACAGTTTGTGATCACATCCATGTGCCATTTATCAGGATGTGTTGGCACTGACCTGGGCTTACATGCAGAGTCAGCATTGTACAGCTAGTTTACACATAGTCTCAGGATGTTGCCAAAGTGTGTGTTTACAAGTTGGAGGGTTTTAATTCTGCTGTGTCTACTTAGTTTATAATAACCCCTTTGTGTCAAACCCCTTAAACCACAACTACCATACATAATGACGCATAATGGTGTGATATTACCAGGAGCACTGAGACTGGATCAGACCCAGAGGCCCCTCAGCCTACAATCAACTGCTTGAAGCTACAGCCTGTGTCAGTCCTGTAGCTATTCAGGGATCAGCTGAAAGACAGCCCTATATCAGCCCACAATTCAGGGTAATGAGCTACCTTGCTGTCTTCCCAGACAGACTTAAGCTGCACATGTGGCTGCTCTGGGAAAAGCATGCTGGCATACTGCCACTACAAGATTCCTGAATTGCAAAACTAACACTTTCACTGATTTCCCCTCAGGTAACTGGTCACAGTGGTCCAGACTACTTACAAAATAATTCTTTGTACACCTATAAGCACTGATAAGCAAGTGTAACATAATGAAATATAAATCCCATAGGATTTCCCCCACATTTTATGATTAAAGGTCAGGGTCAATTGGTGACTCAGTGATCCAATACTGCTGCAGTGCTGTATTTCATAGAAACACAAATTAATTGAGGTCAGAAGAGATCTCAAGCACGGTCACAATGTGCTGCCTAGGACCATTTTTTTTAATAGAAGGCATACACTACAACCAATCTGGGCAACCAGTGCCAATCAATGCTCAGTCATCCTCACAGTGAAAAAGTGTTCCTTGATATTCAGAATCTCCTGTGTTTCAGTCTCAGCCCATTGCCTCTTGCCCTATCACTGGGCATCACTGAAAAGAGCCTGGCTCTCTCCTCTTTGCAAGATCCCTCCCTGAGTCTTCTCTTCTCCTGGCTGAACAGTCCTAGCCCTCAGCATTTCCTTACAGTAGAGTATTCAAGTCCCTTCATTACCTTAGACACTCCTTGCTTTAATCCCTCCATAAGTTCCATACCTATCTCTCTTGTACTGGTGAGTTTAACCTCAGACACTGCCCACCAGGCAAAAGGAAAAGAGGGCTAAGTGCTCTCTCTACTGCATCCCAGACTATTCCAGCTGCAGTTAAGTCCTGGAACATCCAATTCTTCCTTGATATCAAGAAATACTCACTTTCCAAGGATAAATCTGATTCCTCTGCAGAAAATGCAGAACTTCTCACAGCAGGCCTCTAGAGCCAGTGTTCCTAAAGGTGCAAACTAAAGCTGTTTTCATATTTCACACAAGAGCTAAGCAGCTGCTACCAGCACTCACCAAGCATTGACCCTGACACAACAGGACTGGTGTGTAGTCTGTATAGCCAGACAGTGCTCCCAAGGTAGATGAGCCATCATCACTGTGCATGCACTACACAGGAGAAGCCAGCAGGAACCAAGGCACAGGCAGACAGCTAGGATTCTTATGTCACCACACTGCACTCTATCTGGATTAAAGCAAGATCCTGCAAACAGCTCAAAGGGATTGTTAAACACTATTTAATAGAAATAATGACAGCAATATAGTACATGTGTCTGAAGTAGGCTCCATCAGAACAATTACTCTGAATCTTGTAAACTATAAATACCTAAACACCTAACATTCGTCATCCTGACACCTGACAGTTTAAACATTACTGTGCTCTACTAGAAGGAAACAGAAAAACCTGGAGGTAAACTCCTGGACAGGAACAGAATACACAACAGAGTTCTGAGCAGGGGATTAGTCCCTGGATTTCTGTGGAAGATGGAAGTTGCAGAAATTGGGCAATTTCCATTGTTAGAAGAGGAAGAAAAGCATTCTGAAAGGCAGGTTGGCCAGAGAGGACAGAGCATCCTTGCAATGCTGAAAGTGAAGGGGAGGATGGGGAGCAGAGTGCACTTATTTAGCAGAAAAATCGAAGAAGGATTAAAATTAAATGAATAACCAAATAAAATTGAGAAATTGAACTGTTTGTTCAACAGGCAAAATATTCTAGATATTCTAGACAGGCGATAAACCCACAGAATTGCTGGTATATAGATGTTGATTTGAACAAGGAGGTATTACTAAAGAAAAGATTTACCAAGTTGAAGTTCAGTGGCTGGCTTTATTTTATACTTCAGAATTGGCTAGCAGCTAGAGATCTTTGCTTTTTGGTTTAAATTCTAATAGGGAAAAATTGAAACAAAAGCTGATGTCATAGCAGATGACAGTCACAGGTAATATAATGGGGCAAGCAAGTGGGGCTCCTCTAGCACTTTCATGAAAATGGAAAAATATCATCTCCTAAAGCCATGTAACTGACATTAAAGGTCTCAAGCAAATTACCTTGGTATTTCTGCAAGTTTAAAAATTGTGATTCCTAAACCAAAAAAGCACCATATAGAAATACCTCTTAAGAAAAGGGGAAAGTGTCAGAACCACAGTCAAACGTAACTGCAGGAACATATGATTATGACTATACACCCTTTGCTATGTTTAAATGAACGAATTTCAAAACCAGTAGTAAAGGCACATTATAAGCACATCATATTCGTGAGAGCTACTTTAGCAAAAACCTGACAATTACAAGTGTAAGTTACTGGATTTAGATTTACAACAGGAACAACTGGGAGTCATTTCAGAACATTTTATGAAGTAGCCTAGACAGCCACAATTATACAAAGAAAAAAGAAAAATGAAAAACAATAAAACTAGCCGGAATAAGAAAGGAAGTAAAAGAAGAAAACTGAAATAGGTAAGCCAAAATCATGGGCAATCTCAACCATTTTTAAGAGAAAAAGTCAAATTACAACCTATGGGTCTTCATATAAGACCTCACTTTTTTTTAATGACAAACAATACTGGTCCTTCATGAAGCTGTTGCTGTAGAATACTTAATATTTATTAACATAGAAAAACACCCATGTAATTCTACAATTTTTTTTCTTTTAAGGAAGCACGGACCACATTTGCAATGACAATGAAAGAGTGCCCACTGAAGATGAACAACACAGAGGATTTTTTCAAGTCAGAATGCCAGTAAGAAGGTCTAAAATGTTTTAGAAAGACTGGGTAGGAAGGCATACTGACTTGAAACTCCTGAAGTATCACCCAAAAAACCCCAAAGGGTGAGGGAAAGAAATTGCATACCAAGACTGATGGAGTTAAGAGTATTCGGATGGTTTGCTGTCAAAGTCAGTGGTTTTGAAGAACTAGGCATCTGCTAAGCAACTGATCATACAACAAAACAACACAGCATGCATTCAGTAACAGTTGTTTAAACAGTTAAGTAGTAAACTACACAGGCAAAAGCCCTCAGCAGACAGCTGTCTTCCAAACAGGATCCCAACAATAGTAAGACTTAAAAGAAAACCTTAAAAATCTTCCTGCATGAGATAAAATAAAAACATAAAATCATTACTGACAGTACTCATAGGTGATATAAAAGCTGTGAACTGGGAAATAATGATGATATTATGCTGAAAACTGTATTAGAATAATCTGTAAAACAGAAAGAGGCAAATACTGTTAAGTATAAACTTGTCAAACAATGACTAAACCCACCCTAAAAAGCAATTATTTAGAAAAGCATTTAAGTTACACCAGTCATCTAAACATGAATAGTTTAATG